>NW_018128092.1:385666-402312 GCF_001952655.1 Monopterus albus
CCGCTCTTCTATTAAAGATCTCATGTCTCTGCTAATTTACGGAGACCCTTTGCTGGGGTCCGATCCCTAGGTTGGGAACCACCAAGTTACCTGCCAGTTCCACCTCACACTGACGTATCAACACCAATAATCCATTGATGAAATACTGTATATAATAATATCCCTGCTGAGAGACAGTCCTGCAGAACATTATATCTCTACACTTTTGGTGAAACAGGTTTTAAATGCAAACCTACAGTAATGAAGTATTTTGTATTATCTTTAAATAAAGGATGTAAATACTCCTTCCACCACTGGTAAAATCTGTTAATGTAATCTTACCTCCAAGTGTTTCGTCTGTATTCTGAGCAGATTAAAACAAATGCAGAGTTGGTAGTTGGAATTCAAGCTTTGTTTCATAAGGAACAGGAGGACTCCTCTGTCTCAGGCTCTCTGGTTTCTATGAGACACTTGTGGCCACTGTGGTGCACAGATTTCAAAAGAAGTGTGCTGACTGTTATCCCTCTAGAAAAATTTCCCACCACAATCAAGTCTTCATATCATCTACAACTGCACAAATGGCAAACTCTGTGTAGTGTAGTGTAGAATGATGACACCTTTAATTCAGTCTCAGACATCTCAGTGGATTTCAGAGCTAGGTTTCTAGTCATTCATCTGATAAATTGTCTAATCAAACACTGTGTTGACAGATTACAAAGAGAACTTATTTACAGAGATGTGAATGTATGCTAGCTCAGTTTGTGACTACATTTCTCACACGTATATATTTGTAGCCTCTCATTTTTCTGTTGTTTCTTATAAAAAAAAGACAGCTCAATGACAGAGGGCACTGATTTAATCAACTTTGTGTTAGTTTGAAGGCTTAACTGATATAACTGCTAATAAGGTTGAGCAGAGAGCTCAGCTGTGCTAATTTCATCCAGCCTTTAGAGAAGTCAAACATGCAGCAAGTTGTTTCTCTTCTTTTTACTGCAGCTTGAGCAACAGGGTAAAAGGAAACATGAACATTAAATAAGGGGCAGATTAAAATAGGTTACACTATTGATGTAAACAAATGCCAGAAGCTACAAACCTAAGCTGTTTGTGTACAGTAGATGCTTTGGTTGGTGAAGTTCTGCCGACGTGTTATGAGAGCTGTGAGGACAAAGTCCACGTCTGGGCAGCCGTCAATGTCCGTTTAACTGCTCAGCTTTCATCTGCCTCCAGGTTAATGTTGTTACCAAACTTGGCATAGAGCTGGACCTTCAGATCCCCCAACACTTGCTGTATCGCTGACACTTGATCCTCCAGGCCTTTGACCTCCTGCTGCAGTGCGTCCTAATCACACAATATGGAACGTCCAATTACATGACAGTAAACCTACAGAAAGGCAACAACTCTGCTACAGGGCTTCTCGTTATTCACTGTGTTGTCTAAACACGGTCTGTAAACCAGCCCTGCCTTCCACCTAGCCAAAGTTATATAAAGTATTGCACTTCAAACAGCTAGTTATGGTGGAATTATTATTAGGATTTTAATTTCAGAGTAACTTGAGTTTTGTGTCACATTAGCAGTAACAAGAGCGATCTACTGGACTGACACATTAACTAGCCAGCTAACGCTAGCTTCAGACTGGAGGCTGCACTTTCAGACTCAGCAGTATTGGCCAGGTGCGTTGTACACATGAGAAATTTGACTGGTACAGTGGCTCTCAGTGTGTATGTACAGTGTTCTTTCATAGGCATCAGGTGAACAAGACAGAGAACAAGAAAAAAAAATGTGCAAACAAGAAAGGAATGTGCATTAGGAAAAAATGTAAGCATTTATAAATATACAACAGTTTAGATGGAAGTTTTCAGACAGATATATATACAAACATATATTTACACGGTATTGCACTGAGGTTTGCTGTGAAGAGCAGCTTACGGCGTCACTTTGTTTTGAGTCTCACTAGACCAGCTACTGAAAAGACATTAGGCAGAGTGGCTTCAATGCCTATGTGCCGTATATGAGCACTAGATTATAATCAGCAGATGTAATTAGTGAGCAGCTTTCAACATATCGGTCGATGTGTGTAGCAGACTACTCGACGTCAACCAGTACAGGCCTCCTCTGTTGTGTGATGAAGAAGATGACGATGACACTGGGACATCCTGAAGTGATAGGAGGGAGGACAAGGTCTCATCTGAAACTCCACCTGATCGCTGCCTGCCCTCTCTATGGTTAAGTATCTATGGAGCATCAACACTGGCCAGCTATGGCCAGTAAACGTCCTCTGACACAGACGCCTGAGCCTAAACCAGCCTGGGGGAGCAGTGTTTATGCCTGCTCACACCTCCTTGTGCTGATGAACTGCTTTGGCCTGTATCTCACCGTACCTATGTTCTGTACGAATCTCAAATGAGAAGACTGCCAACGCTCTCGTGTCTGGAGCCTTCGTGTCATCGCCAGTAGGTTGCCAAATGTTGAACTATTCCTCTAATCTCACAAACGTCTTGATATTTTTAATCAGTACAACTGACACTTATCTAAAAGGCTTCTAAATAGGGAAGCACCAATGTCAGCACCAGGTAATGGGGCTAAAACCACCCTCTAGCACTTGTACTTATAAAACTACACACCGACACCACTTAACGGAAACATTACATTAACCTCATGCTGGTTGAGCAGGTAGTTAGGTGACAAAAGGAGAAGAAATTTCAGCGGGTTGGGGAAATACTGTCATCACTTCTTTCCATCCTAAAAGAGGGTTGCACTCCTAAAGAGGTTAAAAACCACCACATCACAGTACGTTGAGTAGTAGGCTACCGACATTCAGTTACCTATTAATCTAACTGGAGCAGAGGCCACAGAAAGTGAATTAGCACAGCCTCTTGTTGTACATTTTATTTAATCACAATCAGAAGGCAAATCTCATGAAAATTAAAAGTCTCTAAAGTCACTGCACTTGTATGGTAATTGTCATTTTTATAGTAGAAACACTGCATTAGGATTCAGTATTTATATTGGTACTCTGTTTTGGCAGGTACTCAAATGTAAGTACTTCTACCTGGTCTGAAAACAAACAGGACGAGCACAAGGATCTGACACTTTGTTTTGGTAAACAAGGAGAATAAGAGTTCTCTCAATAATAAAAAATGAAAGTGAGCTGATTTTAGTTTTTTCCTGTATTGTCATTTTTAAATGATGCACTTCAGTCATTTTCTAATCAGTTATGCAAACCGGTTTCTCTGTCTCTTATTGAATTCTCCCCCACTGTTCTTTACCTTGATGTCCTAATGAGGGTCTTGTACTGACCTTTGCAGCATCCAGCATCTCTTGCGTTTCCTCCTGGGTGTGGCCGATAAAGACGTCACCAATCTGATAAGGGATCAGCAGAGAGTCGTCGTCTAACATCATTAGTTCATCGCTGGCATCCTGTAGGTTTTGCAGTGACTTCTGCATGGAAACATTGGCAGATCATTACAGCGTCTCAGTGAGAGCTGTTAACTAGCTAGTATTAGTAATTCAGCATGTGCACTGCTCTTCACACCACACTTACCCACAATACCTGAAAAGACTGAAACGTTTCAATGGGCCAGTCACCAGTCGTTCTTAAAAACCACTTATGAGGTTTTCAGGCATTCATCAGTGTTTTGTTCTTAGGTAAGAACAGAATCCACACACACTCAGGAGCAGACTTAGGCACATTTGAGCACTGACACTGTGTGTGTGTGTGTGTGTGTGTGCGTGTGTGTGTGTGTGTGTGTGTGCGTGTGTGTGTGTGTGTGTCAAACTGGTTATTTAGTTTTCTTCAGTTCTGCAGTTAAACAAGATTTAAATTATAGTAACAGTTTTGCCATTATTAATAGTTCTTTCATATTTTCCCATTATTTTACACACGGTGCTTACTTTCTTTGTCTCGATTTCACTTTTGAGTTCCGTCACCCGGCTCGTGTTCCTGGCAAATTTATTGATCTTCTGCTGGTCTTCAAAAGTGACATTCACATCTTCAACGGACTGCCAACAAGAGGACACAAACGGTGATGGAAGAAGTACTCAGACCGTTTACTTAAGTATATGCACAAACACCTCAATGTAAAAATACTCCATTAGAAGTAAAAAGTGGATATTCAAAATGGCACTTAAATAAGAGCATATAAACAGTTAAAGTATTATGCAGGCAAAATAGCCTTTTCTGTTTTACACTGTTATATTATTAATTTATTATTACTCACTGTTACATGCAAAAAACATAGCAAGGTCTAGTGGAGCACATTTTACCAATTTCATACACTGCTGGGGGTTAATTTAGGCAAAGCAAGTTTATTTATATAACATTTTCATATGCAACAGCAATTCAAAGTGCAACAATTGAAGAAATACAAAGTTCACAATGCACATAGATGGATAAAACATTAAAATACACACAGTATATTGATCAAACAGAATGTAAATCAGATAAAACATTAAATATCTCTTAAAAGCAACAATTACATGACAATACCAGTAGCAGCATGCATGATTAGATACCTGGTACTTTCAATATAGCTGTGGCAGACTGTGGATTCTCACTGTTCTCATTATATTTTGTACCCCTTTACCCTTTACTTCTTCCCAAAACTAACCTCTGAGTACTTTAACATCAGTGGGCGTACCTTCTTCGTGGAATTAGAAATACCAGCGTCTATACAGTCAGCTGGTCCCAAAAACCTTAGGACAGCTGTGACAGACTGTGGATTCTCACTGTTCTCAATATACTTACACACCTTCACTTAGGTCCCAAGACTAACGAGTAGTTCATACTAAAGGCAGGCGTACTAGCTTTTGGAAAACCGTAAATATCAGTGTCTCTGCATTCAGCTATATTACTGTACTCGTGGTATTTTATTTATTCATTCTAGGTCTTTACATTACACTGCAACGCTAGTTGTTAAATACAAATACCTTAGCTGTACTTAAGCACAGTATTGTGAGCACTGGTGTCCAGAGCCTTTTGCTGACAGCCATTAGAAGTATTACCACAACGTAAACGACAGGTCCAAGTAAAAGTCCTGCATTTATAAACTAACTTGAGTAACTGTATGGAACAGTTAAGTATATTCTGGAAAATACGTACTAAAAGGAAACGTACTCAATGAAGAAAATGGCTCTACATGGCTGATAGTGGCTTCTGGGATTATTCATCCCCTTCGCTTTTTGCGCGCTTTGTGTTGTTTTACGGTAGTTTTCGTTGTAGCCAATTATCCCTGTCTTTGCTGCCAAGAAGCACCGCTACAGCTAACGGTAGCCCCAGCTGGGCTAGCCCACAGCATGATGCTGCCAGCGCCAACACAAGCAAGCAAACAAGACGGCAGCTTGAGTTGTTGGGTCTAGTCAGCGATGTGGACCATCTCAGCCCTCGTTTTGCAAGTTATCACCATCGCTCTCGTCGCTGTCATTATGAGAGCGTGTTAGCAACCTAGCTAGCACAAGGGTAGCTGCTATCATTGACAAAAACTAACAATTACATGAGGGTTTCACTAGGATTTTTAATATCACCAGCTCCAGTAATCGTGACTGTTTTACCCACATACTGTTATCCACGTCTTCATTTACATTCCCAGCGTAATTTTAATTTAATTTTATTTCAACTTACTACAGGTCCCTTCACGGTGGCTGCCATCTTGACTTCCTCGACTGCACAAAGACAACGAAGATTCAACACAACTCTAGCTATACCGCCATCTGGCGGGGCGGCGCACAGCAAGTACAGCGGTTTCCGCAAGATAATATAACATGGTAACAAACTTGGCCCTTAGCTTACAACTGAAGTAGTGTAGAGACTTTTTTCAGTTTAACATACTCGATAAAACAGTCCGCGTGCTTTACTGTTGTCATTAGTTCTCTTTAGAAATGTGCAAACTTCCCATGAATATGTCAGAGTAGTTATTATATCAACCGGAACTGCGGCTCTGTAAATATTTCTACAGCAAACAGTACTGCGCCCAAATTCAAATATTTGCCACATCTGCAGAGTTAGTCACTATTAACCCTACCAGCTGCAGAAGATGTCAATGAATCTAATGAAGATGGGTAGGCCAATGTTTTGCAATACACCATCTGCATCATGAAAAATCATGATGTCTTGAGCTGAGCTGAAAAAAAAAACCCCAGCATTTTTCCTTCAATGGCCTTTTTGTAAGACTTGTGTCTCTAGTAAAACTAGTAGGCTGCTCTGCGTTGGTACATCATGAAGGGTTGGCTTGAGGTCTCCCAGCTGCAGGCCTTGCATGAAGTCAGAAGTGCACAATCCAAACAGGGGGAAGCCAACTCCCACCTCAATGTGCAGGCTATAGGCTACAATTGGGACATTGTTTTTATGAATTCCTTGTGATGCTGCATGGTAAAACAAAAACATGCTACAATGTGATGTGGATGGTTTACATAAAGCAGCTTGGATTCTTTGAGGTAATAGAATAAAATAAATGTTAAAGAGCTTTTATCAATATGATCAGAATCAGAATCATCTTTAATGGCCAAGTATGTCTGAACACACAAGGAATTCGGCTCTGGTACAGAGGCTTACTGTTTGTAAGGCAACAGGAAATACACAATAACAATGAAAATACAAATAAAAAAAATAAACAATGTGTGCATTCAAATAGGAAATATGTGCAATCAAAAATAAGAGCAAAAGAGAGACAATCTTTATAAATGTGTTTACTCACAGTGGAGGCAAACAAACTATAAAGATGAGAATAATTAAAGAAGGAATGCATCATGTGATGAGCTACTTAGAGCCCTGAACACCTCTCACATAGGCCTGTTTACTAAGTAGCCCTGAAAGATGTGACCTGTGTGGAGGTCTTACATCATAGAGCTTTGTCTGTCTTGATTAACTGTGATTAAAATGCAGATACTTGGCCCTAGTGACTTAAAAAAGTTTTTTTTCAAGTAATATCAAAGCAGTACAATAGGTTATTTAAGGCACATATCAGTTTGATAAATTTTTCAGCTGCCTTAGTATCAGCAAACTCTGAATGTTAAAAACCCCAAATGACCAAAACAATAAATTGTTTATTAAAATCACTAAAGCAACAGGAAAAGCATATCTTTGTTTTAGTAGTATGGGTGTATGCCAGATCAAGATCCTTAATGTGCATCCTGTTACTTCCCAGTCACACTGTCAACAAAGCTGTCCTGTGCCACCAGTCTGCTTGATTAGAGGGTAGCCTCAGAGGGATTAATATGATGCGAAGCATTTGCTAAAGGACTGCAACACTCTGCTGGGTGGATGGCGGGCTTTTCACTGAAATACATTACTTAAAAATAGCCCCACCCATTTTAAAGCACACATAAAACAGCCTGTTAGCAATAGCTTTTATACATAGTTGGGAGGGAGTGAGTCTTTGACACAGTGGCGGACACTTTCCATATTTTTTATTTGAGGAGGATATTACTTGCTTGACTTGAGGAAGTGTAACAAGGTAAGATATTTGAATGAAGTTAAAATATTACCAAAATGTGACATAGTTTGCAGATTCCACAGTCGCTTAGCAGTAAGCCATTTTATGCAACATTTATTTGCTTGTCAAACATATTTCTGTTTTTCTCTTTAATTATCCTCAGTTGAATCTTTACATTTCGTTTGGGGCAAATATGGGGAACGAACTTTCTATCGACGCAGAGCAAACGGAGGTAAACTGATACCAACTGCAACAAACCTGTTACACTATACCTGCAGTATTTATTACTTTGCTGCTTCTAAATAAGTGGTAAGATTAACATAAAAACTCATTTCTTCTTAGACAAATGTTTTAATCTCCCAACATGCTGAATGGTTCTGATGTCCATTTACAATCCAAACCAGGGGTCTTCTTGAAATTAAAACTCTTTTTGTATTAGAAAATAAAAGATAGAAAATGTGTTTTTTCTTTATTATTTTCTTCATAGACTGAGACGACTCTCGAGAAGCATGAAAATGAAAACGGAATGGCGAATGGCCTGTCTGCAAACATTACATGTTCAACTAGTGGACCGGAGATTGAACGTGAGTGGGATTTCTAAATTTCTTTTTACTAATATGATCAATTTAATAGTTCAGTGGAAAGTAAAACAGTTGTACCCTGTAAATCATCATAAAGAAAATTTGTAGAATCAGCTAATATGTTCTCATTAAATTAAGTTAAACATGTCTATGTTTTATATTTACAAGCCATATTAACTTTCTATTTTTTTATTTTCAGACCACATATGAACTCATAAACAAGTATTTTGACTTGGGATGATAAGTTGATTGAAAGGACTTCTAGATTTCACTCAACTCTTTAAATTAAGAAAAAACTAGCAACATAAACTTCCCAGCATGCAGTGTTTGAGAGTTGAACCTCTCAATATTCTCTGCTTTTGTGTAGTCTGAAGAATGAAAACCGTTCTTAATGTGATGAGAGTCGGTGCTGAATTCAGTCCCTACCCACATACACAAATAGAACTGAGCCACAGAGAGAGCAGCCTAACGTGGTGATGATGTCTTTGTACTGACTCTGGGACAAAGAGACCCCGACAGGAACAAGTTCATCGTGTTAAATGAAGAACCACGGCTCATTTTCTCCATCTGAACTCTCATACATCTAATGTTTAATAAATTCACACATTGAAATGAAATAAGCAAAACTGATGTTTACACAACATTAAATTAGCAGACAACACCTACCTAAGAAGTAAAATAAAATAATAAATTTAATTCAACAAGACAACAGTTTGGACTATTTAACGTTCAGTTGTGTTAGAGGAATAGGTTTCAACTTGTTTTTAATTCTACTTTACTCTGTTACAGTCGATCTATCCCCGTGGGAAAACATTGTATACCAGTCTGTGACGCAGAATCAGCTGATGTTTCCATTCCTAGTTGGATTAACACTTTGGACTTTGACATTACTCTGTAAACACAGTTACTCCCAGATGGACTGAGTCATGAGTCTTCTAATGTAAATTAGGCGTAGGCTCTGACTCAGACAGAGTAGTAACAGTTTGACCTGCGATGGTGTGGTGTGTGTCCCTGCAGTGCTGCTGGATTCCCACCGACACTCGAGTTTGTTTAAGAGCTAATGCGGGAGCCCGAGACAAAGATAATATCACTTTCTTTAAATGACTAGCCTATGTTTACTTCATGGAACTTTGCACAGGTCCATATCATATGTAAGTTCAAGATCTAAATCAGCAGGGATATCTAAAAGCAAAAACAGCTGTGTCACATGTGTTCATGTTAAATCAGATTAATTACTGCAGCATGAACCTCAAATGACAGAACTTATCTAAAGTCTCAATCGTTAAAATTTTGACAATATAAACATAAACGTATATTATTTGATGTATGAATTAAAAAAAATGACAAACACTCATGGCAACTTAGAGTCTCCAGTCAACCTAAGCTGCATGTCTCTGGACTGTGGGAGGAAGCTGGAGCACCTGGACAGAACCCACGTAAGCACAGGGAGAACATGCAAACAGAAAGGCCCTGAGCCGGCTAGGGCTCGACCCCAGAGCCTTCTTGATGTGAAGCGACAGCAGTGAACACTGCGCCATTATGTCCATTCCTATATTTTAAAATTTGGTGTGTGATGATGACAGACTTTTCTTTATTTGCAGTTAATGCCAAGCCCACAGTCGAGGTAAATGGCAAGCTCCCCTCTGCAAAAGTTGAACCAGACTGTCAACCTGCCGAGGCCCAAGTTATTTCTGAAATCCCTGAACCCACCATCCAGAAGGAAGAGGTCAAAAAAAATAAAAAAGAAAAAAGTAATCCGTTCAAAATGTTCAAAAAGAAAGCTGTAAAAGAGGCTTCAAATGAAGAGCAAACAGACGCAAGTCCTCCACAGCCGGTAAGTACTGGTTAGAGTTAAAAGGTAACTCTGGTGATATTCTCTGTTTTCACATTGATGACAAATGCCGCAAAAAGACCAAAACAATGAACTGGATCGATTCCTAATAAGTATCACCTGGGCAGTGAAAGCTTCCTCTTTCCATTGTCATCCAAAACGTATTAGCAACACATCAGTAAGCCACATAACCACAATGGGTGGTCTACTCATTATTTTTATTGACTATGGGCACTGAGCTAATCCCACGTACACTGTCTTTCTGGCTGAAGTACTCACTTGAACCAAATCTGTGAATGTAAATAGTCCCTGATGCTATTTGTCCCCTAGAGTTTCCTCCCATCTGAGTAGCCTTTGCTAAGAAACTTCAGTGTGCAGCCTGTAAGTGAACTATTTTTCCTTAGGAAAATCTGCTAAATGCTTAGATATAGACAAACAAATTGTTTAGGACTTTTCACCAGATTTACTGAAGAAAAGAAAAATGCCAGCCCTACACTTTAACACGTTTCTCTGCTCTCTGAGCCAAACTGTCTGAATCACTTTAGATGTTTAGATGTTCTCAGTTATGTCACTTTTAGCAGCACATACTGTAAAACCATTCTAGAAACATCCTGCAAATAGAGAATTAAATAATTTCTGCAACTGCAACATAATTACACCACTGAGAGATCAGAAAAATACAAACATCCATAGGATGTAACGCCCTGTTCAGTGTTGGACAGCATTATACTTTATTTAAATTTATAGAGCAGAAAACAAGAAACACCTCATACAACAGTATGATGCAATTTAATAAAACAAAATAAAAAACCTTCACAGAGCTCAGACAACACAACTGTGACACAGTCTAAATGACATTGAAATATTTTCCCTTAAAACAGTCATAGAATAGTAGAGGGATCTCCTTGTTCTGGTTGCTCAGTGTATACACAGAGTGATGAAGCACATGGTTATTATATCTGTCCCAGAAATGAGAAATCACTTTATTATACTGTATCTAAATGTGAATGGAGGTTTTCATGATAAAGGAATCCACCGCGGACACAGCTGAAGACTGACAGACAAAAGAACTGAAACCGGTATTTCAGCACAAACAGGTGATGATGACCATACAGCTGCTAATTCTGAGGGCCCAGTGGAAGAGGGAGTCATGATGGAGACAGCTGAAGAAGATTCACTTAATGAATTTGCTGTTATTGTTGAATCAACTGCAAATGAGGGACCCTCAGACAATCAGACAGCTGGGCTTCTCATCAAAGAAGAGGTCATCACGGAGAACAATGAGCAAGAGAACAGAGGGCCCAGAGCAGAGCAGGGGGGCGATACAGATAATGCTGAAATCAGCCAGTGCAGTCCTGAGGAAAAGAGTGTTAATGGACTTGAGGAACGTGAGCCAGCAATTATGTCTTACAGAAACAGACTCTAACCCAATTGAATCCATCACAGAAGAAGAAATGGTTGCAGAGGAAACTAAGAGCAAGAAAACCTTTCCACTGGAGGTCTTGACCAGCTTTCCTAAAGTCCTCCCTGCAGTTTCCACAGACTGTGCTGCTGCAAACACATCAGGGCCGAGAGTAGATGAAGTAATTACTGAAGACAACAGTGGAGAAGCTGGAGACACGTCAGATGAAATAGCGCCGATTGAAATCGTTGACCCCAAGTCCAATGCTGTCCCTCCTGAGGCCAGGAAAGCAAATAGCGTTCCCTCCCTTGATGGAAACAATCTCTGAGTTTGTCCATGAGGAGCCAGATCCTGTACCTGTAAATCAGAACATGGCTGCAGAAGTGTTCGAAGATGTCTTGGCACAATCTGCAAGTGCTGAAACACCCAAACAAATCGTAGAGAAACCTGCAGAAGAAAATCCAAGCCCTTGTGAAGAAGATACAACCACTGAGGTGTTGGAGAACTTACTGGAATCAGTTGTTGAAGCCATTTGAGAGAAGCTGTAAGTCACTGAAAGCATAGTTGAGGAACCTGAAGATGCACCTGAGCCTAGTGCTCCAGTCCAGGAGGAGAGCATGGACCCAGCTGATGCTCTGCTAGAAAATCCAGATAAAGATGCTCTATCTGTAGCTGATAAGAGTTGAGAATTAGCAACAACCAGAAACGGATGTGCTAGGAGACAGCTGAAGATGAAGATACAGAAGAGATGATACACAAAAGATACACTCTGGGAGTGTGCTGAGGCTGTTCTTGAGAGCACTGCAGAGGAGCTGAACAGAGGAAGCTGGATGTAACCTTGCAACCTCAGAGGAGGTAGCATCAGACATCATCGCAGAGGTAAAGACTGAAGAGGAGGCAGGGAACGGGTCAGGTGTGAACACATCAGACTCACCAGCATGCTCTCAAAGTGCTGAGATGACTGCAGGTACACGTGCAGGCATGGAAGCGTCACTTGATAGGCCGCCGTCAGCCTGTACACCAGTTGCTGAAGAGTAGGCATTTAGGTGTGATGGTTTAGAGCCGTCTTCACCAGTGAACAGTGTTACTGTCACCATTCATCTAGCTCCAAAAACAGAGTAGCAGTAAAATGTTGTTTTGAAAAATATGAGTCTCTCTCATTAGAATGTCATGTTTTATGCTATGTGGTAATGATTGCGACTGGACTGCCGAATGATTTGTGTTTTATAATAATGCAAAGTGCCTCTCTTTGTATCATTCATCAACACAAACTCACACTGTAAAGTACTGAAATGTTTTCCAATAGAACGACAAATAAAAACCCTTAAATTGAAGATGATTTTTCTTCTTCTTTATTCATGATTGTGTATATAATTAACATTGAGTTTAATGCCCAAACTGTTTAAAGTAAAAAGGAATATAAAATAAGCTAATACTGACGCACAAACATAACCTCAGAGTAGACTCACTAAAAATAACCTATCAGTTCCGAATTTTAAAGATACTCACCATAAGGACACATCAAGGTATTTGAGTTTCCTGACATTTCTCAGAGCATAACTCTCACACATTGTTGAATATCAATGAGTGAGGGGTGGGACACACACGTTAATAAAAGGGTGATTGTTGACAGTGCCCTGAGTAGGCAGTGGCATGGTTGGAATTGTGCTCTCATCTCAATGCTGCGATTAAGACACTCACTACTTGCACATCAGCTCTGCGGCTCTAACATAATTCTCTAAGTCTAATTCTTTGTGATGTTGTATAGGAGACAGCTAACCCACAGCAAGAGTCCGAACTATTAAAGGAGCTGGAAAGTGTGATTCCAGAACCTGCTCCAGTGCAAGAGAGCGCTCCTGAACCCATAAACAGTCAACCTGAGGACACCCCAGAGGACACCCCAGAGGACACTACCATAGAGGCGAATCCAGTTATGAACTTCCTCAGAGCATTTGTAAGTGATACAATTCCAAGAATATGCTTTTGATATTTCTAATTGCTTCTCATGTAAAATTAGAACGCTTGGGAAAGTTTAACAAACAATTAAAAATGAAAAAACAAACTCAACCTTATCTCCAAATGTGACTGAAGGCAAACAGCGACGCGACAACAAAAGGGCAGCTGATATGTGGTGTAATTATTGCTTAAACTCTCACTGAAGCCAAGATGTGTAGTCATTTGGCTGATAAAATTGAGATAAGTGATAATAAGCTGGGAATGTTTTGGTTGTGTAATTCCTCTTATTCTAAGTTGAGGTATGTGAAAAGGGGGTTTTAAAGATATCCATAGCAAAATCCGCCACGATGATAGCGCCTGATGGAAAGCCACAACAAGCAGCTATTGTGTTTCCTCTTCATCATGCCATCTTTTGGATTCATGCTGTTTTACAGAGTTACCATTGCACTAGCCCCATGCTAATCAAGCCTTTGAACATGCGGGAATGTGGTGGCCTATTGTTGAGCCCATAGTGTGAGCTCACAAGGGAGGCCTGTGCGGCTGGAAGTTAGATAGAGCGAGGGCAGGCCTACGCCATCGCCAGAGTACAATAGCTGTCACAATGTCAGTGCATGTATTGTATGTGCTCTGTCTGGACCTCAGTGTGCCTCAGTTAGCTTATCATAAAGGCCTATGTCTGCATTCATGAAAGGCTTCTGTTTTATCTAAATAATTATTTTTCTGTCTGCCTTGCATCAACTATATCCTCTGTTTCTGATCATATTACACTGCAGCTTTACCGTCAGCTACATAAACTAATATCATGATCTATGACACTTATACAGCTGAGCTTTGAGCATTAGGCATTTAGTTTTTCTTCTGATTTTTTGTGTGGCATGCACAATATCATTGAAGACCATTTGTTTTCCTTCCCTTGTTGCACAGGGAAAGACTCCCATTAAAACCCCCAAAAAGGAAACAGCTACTCCTGAACAGGTGAACAGATGTCCATGAAGCATTGCACTTTATACAGAATTGTTCTTTGATTATTTGATTGAGTTTTTACTTATCATATTATATTTATTTTTATTTCCATCACCATGCCTTCAGCAGTGCCAGGGTTAATTACTGAACGGAGGCTGCTACTAATTTGCAAAATGTAGCTGCAAGTTGCTGGCATCCACTTCTGTTTTGTTTGTGACCTGAAACCTTCCTAAAATGTACATTTAATTTCTAATGGACCAACACAGACACACACTTTTTGTTGATCTTTGCTCGCTTCAATTTAACATTATCTCTCTAACTGCTTCCTTTGTCTGTTACCAAATAGCCCCCGAAGGAGACCCAACCAGAGGCACCCGCTACCGTGAGCATATAGCCCATTCAGTGATTTAAACCGTATAGTAGAAAGGAATACAGTAGATATATCATACATTGCTGGGTTCAGCTCACTTCCAGAAGTGTCACTTTATTTGCTAATTTAACATTTAACACACTAATTTTTACTAACTGATAGTTGAAGTTGGAAGAAAATGTAATTGCTGATACCATAGCTGACATCAGACCTCAGCTAAAGTTGCCATTAAAGGTAACTGTGTGGGTTCTTCTCTCCCTCTTAGGTTACACAAGCATCCGAACCACCGTCTGTCCCACCACCGCCGCCTCAGGAGCCGCTGAAAATGGAAATCAAAGGAGAACTGGCTGCTGCACCTGTGAAGCCCACACCAAAAGATGAACCAAAAGCACCCCCAAAATCGGCCAAAATTAGTTTCGGCAGTTTTTTTTGCCCAAAGGTAAATAACGCGCTTTAACTAAAGATGCAAGACATGATCATTACTTTGAGGCATGTTTATTACTTGCAGACTTTCAATGAGTGTAATGCAGTGTGAAACATATATGTGAATTTGAGGTACTGCTAGGTGTCAAGGCATCCAAAGGCAAGGGTGCTTCAGCACGTGGAGGCAATCCCCCAGCCAAGACAGCAGCAGTGCTACAGTAGACTATGATATTCTCAAAAGCCTCTTTCAGACATGCACTCCTCTCTATTAAACTGAGGGCATCTGGACATGTAGACTTCATGTCTGAATGGGCACCCTGGTCGCTTTTCTGTTCAAGTCGAGATAACACCTGACAGGGTTGTGGGCAGGTCTGCATGAAACTGCAAGGAACATTAACATTAAAGTCACCTATGTGTGAATGAGAAAAAGCTGTTGCTGTAACAGATCGTATGTCTGAAACGGGCCAAACTGACCGTGGCTCATCCTGTTACTAACTGAACAAGAGCTTATTTGTCTGGAGGCTGGAGAAACTCAACAATTAGATGTTTCCCAATTGTGCAAGGCAGTGTCATGTTTTGAACCTTATTCAAGAGAATCAGGTTTTCTTTCTCAAAAATGTGACACCGCAGTTAAACAAGGAATAACAGGCTTAGATCAGATTTCACAGATTTCATTTAAGCCTAAAAATAGCACCACAATTTCTACCACAGTCTGTATTTCATTTTTTTTTTCCATGTCCAACATTAACATTACATTATTGATTCATTTAATTTAAAAAAAAAAAAAGCTTGACATTTTGCCAAGAAGTGGCTGAGAAAATTGATACCACTCTCGTGTTGATGTGCTCCATATGGAGCTGGAGCCAGGACCTGATCAGCATAGCTTAGCAAAAAGACTGGAAGCAGGCGGAAATAACCATCTTGGGTTTGTCCAGATTTTAGAAATTACCCATCAGCACCTGGTAGGTATCAATCTTCTCATTTAACTCTTGACACGAAAGTGTTAAAAATGTTCAGCTTTGACTTTAACCAGTGCATGTCAGTCAGCGTTTGGTGCTAACATACCATAAAAGCTTTTTATGATTTAGATATTTTATGTGCTTTTGAGGTTCTGAGGACATTTCCTTTCTGTCTTGTTGGCTTTTACTAACAATAAGAATCCCTTCACTGTCCTGCAGACAAACAAGGAGCCTGCAATAGAAGTAGACCCAAATGTATCAGTACAGGTAAACTGGACTACACTCAGTCTTCTCAGTTGTACTCAGGGAATGTTGCAGTATATTCATGTATTCTGATGTGAGTGTGAATCAGTTTGTACAGGATGTTAAACCCCTAACTAGCACAGCAGGTATTGCTTTGAACTGAATTCTCACTTGAGTAAAGACAAACCATATAACTGTGTTATATAACCGACATGCTGTACAGTATCAAACATGCTCATCTTAATTTGCATGTGTAAAGCGGTTTGTACTCTACAGGCCACGTCAGTGGAAGTTTCACAGCCAGTTGTAGAAGTCAAAGTAAATCAAAGGAGAGTTCAGACTTTGTTTTTTCTAGGATGTAGAATAATGTTTGATTTTCTGATTATATCACATCACCGTGTTTTAAATTGTGAAATTGTTTTTTGTTTACACGTTTTGATTCATTTGCATCTGCTCAGACTGAAAATAAGGTTGAACCTCTGGAGACAGCGAAGGCGGCGGCAGAGCAAGTT
>NW_018128092.1:402392-413039 GCF_001952655.1 Monopterus albus
GGAAGTGACCAGAAACATTAATTCTTCATTTTCTTCGCTCTACAGGCACTCGTGACACGATACCGCTACAGACGTACCAGTATTATGTTTTACCAAATATGATCTTTCATGAATCTCAGTAAACACATCAGATGTGACACGTGCAGTTTAAACAATCCAACTGTTTTTAATGGTTTTATATTAAAGCATTTCATCACATTGCACTCCACTGTTGTATGTTGCACAAGTTCCATTATTACAGATGAGCCAGATCATGATTTATTGCAACTCATACAGCATTTGAACTGATGGGAAAACAAATAACTATTTCTACCCTGCAGGTGGTGGATGGGTTACAGAAGTCACTGGTAGAAGTTGAGGTAAAATGTGGGAAATGCACTCATTAGCTTTTTTGCCAAGAGTTAGAGAAGACTGGTAACACTCTGTGTGTAATCTTTATGCTCTGCTACGCTAATCATCTCCTGCCTGTAGCCTCATATTTAATGGAAAATTTATAATGTGGTGCCAGTCTTCTAATTCTTCTCTTCACAAAAAAAAAGCAAATAAAAGTCAATTATTTCACCAAAATGTGAACTATTCCTTTACAGAAGAGCAGTCTCTGAATCTTCAGTGGCAACTGAAACATTCCTTTCCCTTTCCTCGTTTACAGCAAATGACACATTTCTGTTTAGTGCATGGCGGTGTGGGGTTCCCGGCTGATTTTTCTGCCTCCTTTCTGCTGTGATCCTCAATATTTTTCCTCCTTTTACTTTTTCTTTCACCTGCAGGTGGCAGATCCTGCTCTCACTCTGTCAGCTTCAATGATGGGGCAAAATATGCCTTTAATTTGTAAATAGCTCATGATATGTATTTTCCTTTCTGCTGTTCTGATAACAGAAGGTGGATCCCTCAAAAGCTGGAACACTAGAGGCTGCTGCAAAGCCAGAACCGCCACCGGTTGTTCAGGAAGAAAAGAAAGCCTCGAAATCACCATTCAGCTTCTTCAAGCCTAAAGTAAGGATCTGCTCACTTTAGCCTTTATTAGCCTCTAACCTGTCTGAAAATCTCTGGGTCCGAACTGTGGTGGAATTTCGAAACAGAAAGTAACAGACTGATGTGACTTTGAGGTACTGTTTCACCACATGACCACAAAAGTCCAGGCAGCATCCGCAAGCCGGGTTCAGCTTGAGAAAAGATGCATTATTAACCAGAACAATTTCATCAGTTACATTTGGCTTTAAAACTAAATTTCTTTGACAGAAGAATCTTTTATCATTTTTTAAGTTTGAAAACCATAACAACACACATCAGTGCTTCTACGATCATCCCTCAGAAGGTTCAGTGTTGGTTACCAGTTACTTTACAGTTGACCTACAGCAAAGTTACCCTAAGGAGAAATGTAGCTTGGTTGATTAAGGCTATTTAGAAAAAGTAGTTCAAAGTACTTTGTGGAAAAAAATGATCAAATTGATAAAGTGCATGTGATACAAATTATAAAAAAATGTAATACAGAAAAGTCACATGTTAGCAAAAGGTACCCATGTATTCACAGGTCGTATTAAACCTAAACAAACAAACACATAAATAAATAAATAATACCCCGCTATTAAAAGGGGAAGTGCTCTAGAGCCAGGTATCTATCACGGCTGAGTTGACAGCCCAGCTTCCTCAAAAACCCGTGAGACTCCGATTATGGTCCCAAATTGTTTGTAGTTTTAGTAGTTGTGTAGTAACTACACACAAAAAAAATTGTAATTTACTACTTGACTCACTAACTAATGAATGTTGTCGATGAACGAGCAATCAACTGCAAAATGTAGTTTGACTACTAGTTGAATTACAGTTACACTACACCCCAGCACTGTTAACACTTTAATCACTAGGACACACTGGATCCTAACAGCAAATGTACCATTTAACACCACTTAAAATGTGTTCTCAAAGTACATCTGCACTTACTGTAATGACTGGAACACATAAGACACTGTCGTCATCTGTTGCTCTGGGACAGTAATAATACATTTCTCCTTATGTACCTCAACACTTTCAGGCCGCTGAGCCCAAGATGGAAACATCTGCCCCAGCTGGAGCAGAAGAGGCAGCTCAGGCAGTTAAACCTAAGGAAGAAGTGAAAATAACAGTCAAGACGCCAGATATAGTTGTATATAACAAACCAGCAGCCGACCAACCTGGAGATGACGGAGCCAAGGCACCCAAGAAAGCGGAGAAGACGAACTCCATGCATTCATTCTTTAAAAGTCTGGTAGGGAGAACATCACTTTTTCTCAAGTATTCTTGGCTGTGACTCTGAAGTAGAAGTGCTTCACCCTTAAAAGGCATATGTGCACTAACTCAGTTTTGTTTTGAACAGTCATCTCCTCTAGATGGCAGCAGTAACTCACAAAGCAACTGAAGGTGTAGCTCCTACTACACAGTGCAGTGTACATACAGTACACATCCTGAGAATGGCAGTATTTTATATTCGGTTTTCATAACTCAGTTCATAAATTTGATTGTCCTCACAGTAACCTAATTCAGAGGGGACATATTTTATGCTGTGCTGCAAGCCATGGAGTTTAGTGAAATGATCACAAAAAGGATAAAAAACAAGGACATCAAGTTACTAGTGTAAAGAACAAGGGTTTTAGGAGACTCAGATAAATGACAAATAAAGGTTTAATTAAATATAAACTGGCTTGAATAACAGTAAATACAGTACAGTATAGTAAATACTATTGTTGCTTTCAATTTCAGGGTCAGAAACGTCCCTCTACAGATGCCGGGGTCCAGACAGAGGCGGAGGCGGCTGTAGCAGCCAAATGAAGCCAAAACCAACACTGAAGTTTCCCTGTACAGACTCCCTCTCACTCAGTCTTTATATATCACCCCTCTGAATTACTTTAACTACATATTTTGTTTTCATTACTGTTTATAAGTTACAATATAAAAGCTAAGGTTACTGGAAGAATAAAAGAAAGTGAAAGGTTGAGAGAGTGTTGTGAACAGGTAGTTGAACAAGTGGTGGTGAGTTTATAGATAGATAGATAGATAGACAGACAGACAGACAGATAGATAGATAGATAAATAGATAGACAGACAGACAGACAGATAGATAGACAGACAGACAGATAGACAGACAGATAGACAGACAGACAGACAGACAGACAGATAGATAAATAGATAGACAGACAGACAGACAGATAGACAGACAGACAGATAGATAGACAGACAGACAGACAGACAGACAGATAGATAAATAGATAGACAGACAGATAGATAGATAGATAGATGTCATGACAGGTTTAGCATTGTAAGTGTGAAACCTTTTCTACAGACATTTATTGTGACTTATCTTTGTCCTTGCAACCTAACACACTGGGCTTATGTATTATAATGTACCAAGCTTTGCTTTTAGCACTTAATTTGTCTGAAACATTTATAAACACATTGTCATTTAGGTTATTGTTTACAGTTCATTCTAGAAAACTCAAAAAGTGCCTAAATGTATACATGGCATTAAACATGACGGCTTCTAATAGAGCTGATAGGAGAAGCATGTTCATATAACAAACTGCACTTACAGATTTATGTAGACTAAAGCATGTAAGTACATGTCATAACATTTACTGGGTCCTACAGAAAATCACAATCTTTGCTGTTCTATGGGGAACTGATTGTAATGATTCATATTAACAAATGCATCAGAAGTAGCAAAATGGCGTCGCTGTGTAAATGTGTCCCCGTGATACGTTTTGAAGTCATAAATCACAGACCTGATCTAATCTGATAGCAGCACTTTGTGTCACGTCATTTAAACAAAATATTATGGTGTTAGTCATTTGTGTTTGGAATATGTGCAATTAATATCATGCTTTTGTTTGCCTATGAATGCATGTATGTGAAACTTCAGTTATCTTGAAGACAATAAATAGCCTATTAGAAGATATGATCTGTTTTTCATCAGCGTAAACACTGGAATTGATAAATACATCTGCAATGACTGCAAAAACACATGTTTTAACCAGATTGGCAAAAATCTATTTTAACATTATTTTACTGGTGACATCTAAATCAGTTTTTGCACCAAAACTTGCAGCTATACTCACAAAATGTGACCTGTGAGACATTCTTTGCTATGTTGGGTGTAGAGGCACTGTACAGTACGTACGTCTTACTCAGCTATGTATTTATTTGTACCACTGACGGACAGGTGACAGTTACCTGACAGATAATGGTTGCAAAAAAGAAAACTAACCGCAATGCAGGCCATTATTTGTGACTGTGGCAGACAGGGAGGTGACTGCTGGACATCACTACTGAACACTAATTTACATTTTTAGAGTCCATGAGACACTCATACAGATAAAAGAGGTAAATAAAACAAGATCTGTGGAATTGTATAGTCCATGTAAAGAAAGCCCTCAAACCTTCCTCTACCTTTTATGATGTCATTTCTATGACTGATGGCACCCTGTGCAGTCTTTGGAGGGATGTGTTTTAGATAGTGATGCCTGACACCCACCATGCACCGATCATTAAGTGATGAGTGCCGGTCCCTGAAGGCATAACTCACACTGCTGCTTTGTTATCAACGAGACACACTCTTCTCGCATTACCCTCTGTAATAGGTGTGATCATTTTAAATTGTGCATCAAAGTAATTGCCGTGGTACTGAAGGGGAAAAAGCGAGCTAGTGGATTGCTTGCACAGTTAAGACATGTGGCCTATTGTTTGTCCTTTTCCCTGAGGATTGTTTCAAATTGAGATGCAGTGTGACAGTCCTGCCACAAGTATTGCTGGAATGTGTGAAGAGCTCATGCTCATTACTAAACATAAAGTATAATGCTGGTGGAACTGGAAGATACACATTCCAAATGGATCCTAACAAGACAGAATTTGAAGAAACTGACATTTAAGCTTCTGAAATGTCTATTCTATATTTGTCAAATTAATGGGGATATCACACAAACTAAATGTAGTCACAAAGTGTTTGAGCAATCCAAAAATCATCAACATTATTTTGAAATGAAATCTCTACAGAACCTACACTGAGCCTTGCCAGCAGTTCCTGGTGACTTTACTTTCCTCATGTTGTTATTCAGAAATTTGCCCAGGCTTTTATGCATCTGGGTGTCCCAGCAAAACGCTGTTTGCTGGATTGTAAGCTTTTTAAAGGGAAGGCTTGTCTGTACAATTATTAAAGCAATCAGATTTCATGAGGGCCGGTCAGTCCTTTCTGCATGACCGCTGACAATAATAAACTGAAACCTATTTAAACAGAAATATGTAGGTTTGGATCAACACTGCTAAGCTGCACACGATCTGCTCTGGCCACCATATTGCTGCAGTTCATTTCAGGACAATGCATGCGACTGAGTAAATGCACTGAGCTCAGAGGGGGTGGAACAAGGGAACAGTGGGCAGGGAGGCCTGACAGGAGGCCTGCTGTCAGCACTAATGTGTGTCATGGCACTGCTCACAGGTCTGTACTGGGGTGGGGGGGGATCTTTGGGTGAAACACTTCCAGGGAAGACAGAAGACACCATCCCTGATTCTGAACAAATGAATACAGTGACCTAAAGGACAGTGTCATTCACTCTGACCGAGGATGAATCAGCAGCTCCTGTCATCACAGTCTGTATGTTTGTGTGTCATGGAGGCATTCTAATGTAGATGTGCTCAGGTTTTTCAGGGAGCTGTTACTAAATCCAGCTGTAGGGACAAACACCATCTGTAGTTTGGTACTGGAAATCCTATTAACCACTAAAACTATTTTAATGTCATTCAAAATACTAAATGGTATTCAGACATTTGTTTGAGATGATGTGAGATATTGTGGTGAGCTGTGTGTTGAGACCAATGTTAACCTTACAAATCCCATTGTAAATGATAAGATTTTTAGGGCAAATGCTTCTGTTTATATTTTTGTGTTCTTTTTGGATCCAGAATAATTTGTTGTGAGTAAAAAGTATTATGCTAGAACTGTATCATTTCTTTTTTTGTGCCCAAAATAAAAAGGTAATACTGAAACAGCTATGCTAAATCTTAGTCAAAATAGATTTCTAAGGTAAAAAAAAAATCTTAATGAAAGTAGGTCACATTTTCTGATGGGTTATCATGAAAAATATTTATGTCCCAAAATCATGTTCTTTATGTTTGACAGGAGATCACGGTGGCAAGTATCACACTGTCACTTTATAGGAACATAATAATGGAAGCGATCAAAGGGGCAGTATGTGAGATGTAGTGACATCTAGTGGTGAGGTTGCAGATTGCAATGTTCAGCAAAGCTCTTACGTCACGTTCAACAGCCCTCACAAATGTTTCACGGCGATTGACGTAAATATAGGACAAATTGCGCACTCGGAAAACCAAATAAACGCTAACGACGGCTCACTTGACTACAATATAATTTTCACATATTAAGATGTGCAATAATACAACTTTATTCATTAGACCCATCAATAAACACTGAGCCAGATGTCAAACGTCCATCTTGGCCACTCCAAGCAGCATTAACGTAATTACAAAAAAAGAAGCCCAACAAAGGTCAAACTGCAGCTGGTTTGACCGAGTTATTTCAATCGACGTCTCACTTGACCAGTTAACGTTATCCCTTTTCTTCGTGTCTTTTCTTCTTTGACGGTGGATTTTCATGCTGTCTTCCTTTTTCTTGTGTTAAAGTATAACCATAATCCTCCATTTAACAAATTATAGTTCTTAAACAAACCCACGACAATGATCCCCTGCTTTCTAATATTGCTTCTTTTTGTCTTCCAACCATTTCCAAATCCAAGCTGCTACTTCCACGAGAAAACGCAAATTTCACGTCACTGTGTCCAATGTTGGCTATTGTAAAAATAACATGACGATTCAACATGGCGGCCTCCATGATGGGTGACCCGCTCCTATGTAGATATAAAAGACTCATTCTAAGCTAAAGAAAATGCAGCAATTCTTATTTTCTGATGATTACACATTAATGATAACATAATTATGTACACTAAAGCCCATTTCTGCTCATAAATCCTTCTATTTATTACAAACTGCGCCTTTTACTCTTTAACACACTTGTTGAGTTATTTAATTTGGTGTATGATTTTATTTCTTGTGTTGTATCTGCCAAGTAACTGGTGTCTGATGTTTTTTATGTGTAACCGTTTTTGTACATCATTGTAGTATCATCAAAAGGTCTGAAAAAAATGTTTAATACAAAGGTCCCACAGAAAGCAGGACACTAACATTAGAACAAAAAGATTCCTTCTGCTTTCAGGTTCTCCTCAGGAAATAACGTATATTTCAACCGTGTAGAAATAGTTACACCACAGAATGCCTCTGGTAAGTGATAACATTTCTCTCAGGCTCAACAACACAACAGCTGGTTGCAGTGAATAAACATTACCGATTAGGGGCGAGAAAGGAGATTATATATTGCCAGTGTCCTTCAGGAGCGACACTAGGATTTTGAAAGAAGGCAGACTGTGAATCTGCAGGAGAACAATGCAGTCAGCTGCTTCTGACACATCGAGACAAAAGGAAGCCACCTCAGCCTTTCCTAGTCTGTAGTTCTTATCAGGGTGTCTGTGTAATGAATACATAATAATTCATTCAAGCATTCAGTGTTTCATAAATGCTCTATCTTTAATTAGACTTTACTGCTTACGGTTTAGTGCTGAATGCATGCATGTATGTTTGGTTTTGTGGAGGAACAATCTGAGACAATGCGTTTGCAGGATTTTAGGGGAGAAATTACATTAGCATAAAGTCAAACAATAGGACAAAGTTAATTAAATCAGTTAAAGGTAAACAATGCTTGCCCACTTGTGCTGTCATTACAGCTGCAGTTGATGAATGCTAATTAAATAACTGCAATACAGTCGGCAGTAAAATTGCCATCGTGTTACAGAAGTATTTGTCTGGTTAAACACATACTACTACCACTCCAGAAAGAGGGTTTTAATTGTAGGCCCCAACATCTGTTTGGCAATTCCACCATCCTGGGGCATCGTACTGCTGCTCCAGACTGATAGCCTTTCATGGAGCCTTTGTGGTCCCAGAACAATAGGAAATGAGCAGGAGGCCTCAATGTGTCACACGTGGTGCCTTTAACGTGCTAGATTGTTTGTGTAACAGGATATCAGGGTGAGGTGAGGATCCCAAAAACTGAATCAGATTATTGCAGGGGGTAGGAAAATGTTTTCACTTAGAGTATTACCTGAGTGGGTGAGTCTTACTAATGCAATACATCTTAATTTGTATTATAGGTGCTTAGAGAACACACAGCCTGTTTAATCCACAGTCTGACCAGATTGGATGAGATAAAATAAGCTTCAAAACATTATGTCTAATATGCTCATAGCCTCTTTCTGGTGTCTGGCATGAACACAAATCTCACATTTGCATTTTATGAAGTCTGCTTGCCAAACTTGCAGATCTACTTCTGCTGTCATTACACATTAAACACCACATTTGTCCGACCTGTTTGGTAACAACGAGGATTTGGGAACAACTTTTAATATGTCCATAAAACTGTATAATGGTCTATACGAGAGGGGGATAAGGCAACAACCCAGCCTATGTGAGAGATGGTTTTGGCAAATGGACTCTTCCAGTCTTTGTTCACTGTTCCTTAACTGGGAGTGGTCACTGAAAAAACTTCTTTTCTTTCACACTGCTGCCATATCGGGCAAGGGTGTGTGTGTGTCTATAATGAGTGTACACTAGAGCCAACTCAACATCTTTATTCACTGTATGGTGTACAGCTTAAAGCTACTATCACTCTTACTACTATGTGTATCTCTGGTAAAGGTTAAGAGTGGAGGAGGGGCTGTTTAAGTATACATTAACCAGTGGGGGCCACAGTAGGCCATGTCTTATCTCACAACAATCAGCATATTGTTTCTTATAGTGTTATGCAGCCCATCATTTAAACTGTGCTGCATGTCCCTTGTCATAGAACTACTGTGCTGGTTTAGACCTTTCCTTCAGTACTAGTCTGTGGCGAGCCTCCCACTCTAACATCAGCTTTACATACTTTATCAAGAGTGTGTTTAGACAATCCAGTTGGATGTAGCCTGCCTTTATATTTGCATGCATGATGTAGTGAAATTTGAAGAACCTGAAAATTTCTCATGACTCATCCAACTTGCTTCTGCAAAACCCCTCATGTAACTGTGAAAAGTTCGAGGCACCCCTCCCCCACCTCCACATGGTAGCTGATGTATGACATGAGAGTGTGGAAGAAGGGCAACTCTTGTAGCTAGGTTCATTACAGCAAGACCAAGTGTTGTTGTTATGTAGCATGTGGCTCCAATCAGCGCACTGACTCACTGTGTAACAGGTTACATATATTAAAATAGCCTTAGAGGTAATGTCAGCAGGCTAGCCAGACGCCCGTGAACTAGACACGGGACAAAAACACATTATAACTGTATATAAATGAAACTGTAGCCTGGTGATTCAACTCAAATCCAGCCCACAAGACAGCGGTTAAATGGCCAAGACTATCCTCCCGATCGGGCTGCTGGCGAATAACTGGTTCTTAGCAGATGCCATACAAATATTTAGACTGATAAACTCGTTTATAGGCGTGTAAGAGGCGAGAACGCTGTCTGCACAAATCCTTTTCTGTTATCCGTGACCACGTGACTGCCCGATGGGGTTTTGGAGCTGCCGTGCACGCGCCTCATCTCCCCCCCCAGTGAGAATCGTTGCGAGCGCGCGCCAGCACTCAACAGCTGCACGGTGAGGATTCGCCAAGTAGAACAAATATGATTCACATTCAAACAATTGAGTAGGTGAGCTGTGAACCAGCAGCGCGTTTTGAAATGAAGAAGCAACTCACACAAACATCTTAGCTCACTGACTCCGCTCGCTCGTAGTATCACTGCCATTATTAATCCGGAAACTCTGAGTCGGTAGGTATTGTTTGGTGAGTTTCTACAGCTTTGTCGAAGTCGAGTCAACAGTCGAAAGTGTTGCTTTGCTAACGTTAGTGTCGTTACAATGCGAATGGCCCGAGTTGGAGCTCAAGGCGTAACTTACCATAACTTGGCGACGTTAACTTACTTGTTTAACACCGTGGTTAAACAAATCAATAAGCTGCAACGTAAGTACACAAACTATGGTGATGTTGTTTGCATCAATGTGTTGTCAGGAAAATAACCTTGTTATCACTGTCGGGACGTGTTTGTTGGGTTAATGCTAACTGAGTCCAGCTTGATTTGAAGCGTCCCCAATCAGCCAGTTAACGTGACTGATGGTCGACTCCAAACTCGTGTCCTGTCTGTTATGCGCATATAGAAACGTAATAACTCGGACGTCGTCACACCGTTAAATACACCATTGGCTTTTGATCAAATTAACGCTAAAAGAAGCTGTGAACTGTTCCTTTGAGCATCACATCACGAGTAAGTTAGTGGATGATTTAACGAAGGCTGTGCTTACTCGGATGCCACGGCTAACGTTAGCGCATGCGTGTGCGTTTAACCGCACCGGGTCATTATGGCCAGCTGTCTGCGCGCACCTGGACCGCGACAGGAGTGCATGACAAAAAGTGAATTGGGGGCCATCGTCGATGTTTGATATACAAATCTATATTATGTACAGAAACTTGTTTTTCAGCCACTTTGCCTTGTAACACCGTGTTGTTGTTTGTTCATTATACAC
>NW_018128092.1:413061-415621 GCF_001952655.1 Monopterus albus
GGGGGTCAGAAAACCAAGAGGAGACACACAACATAGGATACACGTGGAGCATAACACACACTCACTGCCACTTTATTAGGTACACCTGGACGAGTGTAGCCACTTAAGTGCAACACTTCCACCTTGACATCTGTGATTATGAAGTTCAGAATGTTTCATAAATGTATAAATTCAGTTATACCCTTATTATGGAGGTCTTAGTTAAAGGTGTTGTACTGGACTACGTCATATTCAGAGGTGTTCCTAATATTCTGTCCATCTCATGTATGACAAACAGACAGAGACACCTCTGAATATAATGAGTGTGTATACACTGAGTCAAGAGGGCAGGACATCTCAAACACAAGTTTAGGTTTAATGTCAGTGGAGCCAAATCTATCAACAGCATTTTCAGTCTCATTTTTGGTGGGATTAAATAAATGGGTAAATATGTACATTTGTGGGTTAATGTATTTGAATACAGTTTTTACTCAACTGTGCTACTATGTTCAGTAGTAACCATTAACTTTAATTTGAAACCGTTTAGTTTATAAACTAAGACTGTTTTAGCACAAAGCTGTTAATGTGCACAGGAATGAAAATATGAACCTGTACATGAAGATTAACCCCATGAAGCACGCTACAGTCTGTAGTTGTATACAGTACACTCAGTTGTACTTTATTAGGTACATTTGGCTAAAACTAAGTCAGTCCAGACCAACAGTCCTCCTTGATGAATGTTCAGTTTGTGTTCAGACCGTTTTAGAGAGGTGCTGATTAAACTGATCATTTTGGAGGCCGTTTTATCGACAGGATTTCAGTTAGTTTTCTTTGTCCATCCCATTTCTGTCGGTGAGACGAGGCTAAATAACAGAGCTCTCTGTTTATTGTGGTGCAGTTCAACAGCAGCACAAAACCCAGCCTTCAAAACGATCATACAGTTGAATCAACACCTCTCTGAAACAGTTTGTACACAACTGAACGTTGTCACCTTCATGAAGGAGGATTTATTGCAAGACTGTTGGATTTGACTGCGTTGGTTTTAGCTAAATGTACCTAATAAACTGACAACTGAGAGGAGGTACTAAGAGTTCAACAGGAATGCTTGTGAGTAGGATAAAACAGTTTTTATGTTTTATCAGTGGCCTGCACATAGAGGAAATGACTTGCCTTAGCAGTTGATTGCTAAAAAGATACATTTCCTGTTTCATTATGAGGGAGGGCGATTCTCTGTGCAGTTTAGAACGAATTTTGATCTAAAGATATGTAGCTTTTATAAAGTATGCTGTGTGTGTTGTATGCCAAGTTAAATGTGTCATTGTATGTAGCCTTGCACGTTAAGGTTGAGCTTTTAATTTCATTGTACTTCATACAATGACAACAAACATTGATTCTTAATCTTATTCTGATTCTGAAAGTAGGCAGTAGCTCCCTGATCTTATTTTGATATCAAGCAAAGCCTAAATACACCTTCTTCTATTTTTTTTTTCCAGCTTCCTAATCTGGGGCGTGTGTACTGCATTTTTGCTCCACCTTCAGAGGACAATGCCGACTCACTCGCTGCTGCCATTTGTGGAGAGCCCTCATGGACTTGCCCAAGATATTCTGATTAGTAATAATGCAAGCATCCCAGGGCCTGTGTCTAGCATGACGCCACACACCGCTTACTCGGAAAAGGCTGTGTTGCAATCTGGAGGAAGCATATCGCTGTCTTGTATGTTCTGTGATCAGACTTTCACACATCAAGATGAGCTAGGACCACATGTATTAACCCAGCACCCAGCCACTTTCTATGAACCAGCTGTGCTTCGAGTTGAAGCTGAATTTAGGATCCCAGGAGAGAGACCCCGACTGAAACCGAGCAGCCTCCCTGTTGAAAAAGAGGAGGTTCACAGTTGTATTGTATGTGGTCAGCTATCACAAGATGCCAGCGAGCTAGAGACCCACATGAGGAAGCACAAGGACTACTTTACTTACTGCTGCAGTGTCTGTGGACGGCGGTTCAGAGAGCCGTGGTTCCTCAAGAACCACATGAAGATGCATGTAAAACCAGGAGCGAAGAGCAAGGCCCAGCAGGACCTGGAGACCCCAGTCACAATCAATGGCATCCTACAAGACGCCGTTTCAGAGCCTGTAGTCACCGTTTACAAAATGTGCATGGTTTGTGGGTTTTTCTTTCCTGACCACAACAGTTTGGTTGAGCATAGTAAAGTTCATAATCGAGAGGCAGAGCCTGGCAAAGAGAGCATGGATGCCACTGCCGAATCCCTTGGCAAACAGGAAGCATTTCTTCAGAGTCTAGGCCTTGGGCTGTGCTCTGCAGGAAATGGTTTGCAACATGAGAGATCATCAAAATGGATTCCCCAACTAGATCCCTTCAACTCCTATCAGGCCTGGCAACTCGCTACAAAGGGCAAGATAGCAGTTGGTCCGAATAACACTAAAGATACTGGCCAGGAAGCCAGCACAGACAATGAAGACTGCTCCTCTGATAAGGAGGAGTTGAATAATATTTGTTCTGAGGGCCAAGGAGACAAGGCTGTGAAAGATGTTCTAAGGAGAGAGCTCCGGTCTCAGCAGC
>NW_018128092.1:415688-462490 GCF_001952655.1 Monopterus albus
AAGAAAGGCCAACCACTTGTGAGGAATGTCAGAGAACCTTCAGGACGTACCACCAGTTGGTTCTCCACTCCAGGGTGCACAAGCGTGAGAGAGGCGGTGAAGAGAGCCCGACTTCTTCTGTTGATGGGAAGTTGTCGAGAGTAGGCTCACTGGAGCATGCAGAGGACGGCTGTGAGGAGGGGTTCGAGGAGGGAGCGGTGACAGAAAACCTGTGTGCAGGTAAAGTCAGGGATCATTACACATTCATGCTTCACTCATACGTCTTAATTATGATTTAGGAATTGTTTTATACAAAGACCTCTTATTACCAAATGATGAGGGCGATGAGACTGTTTTATTCCTCTCTGTGTATTCATTTATGAGTTTGGGTTAATTTTCACAGGTGAAGATGGGTCGAACCGCTCCAAAGTCAGATCAAAAGGATGCAGTTACTGTGGCAAATCATTCCGATCGAGCTATTACCTTACAGTTCATCTGAGGACTCACACAGGTACATGCAGCATATTTGGCTTGAATGATTTAATTACAAACATGAGACTTTTAATTGTCTACAAAAGTCAAATTTTGTCACTGATAGTTTTAACAGAGTTTATGCCACTGTTTATTTCAGGTGAAAAACCGTACAAGTGCGCTTACTGCGACTATGCTGCAGCCCAGAAGACTTCCCTGAAGTATCACCTGGACCGTCGTCACAAGGACAAGCCTTACGTGGAGATCCCCAGCAGACCTGTGCCTTCTGTTCCCTCCCCTAATGATGGAAATGACAATGAAAATCCTTACCCGAATCGAACCAGACTCTGGGTTCCTGAAGCCAGCTCACGCGCCGGAGGAACACCAGTGGAGGGATTTGAAAGCCTTGGCAAACCACTTGTTCAGATGAATTCTGAGAAATTAAGTGCTAAATCTGCTTGCTCTCTGTCTGACGACACGCTCATAGAACGCCCTGTACCTGTTAACCTGAAGATGGAGAGGGAGGAGATGAAAGAGGAAAACTCCGAAGTCCCATTAAATCTGTCTTTAAAAATGTCTCTTTCCATCCCTGCCAGTGTAGAACCCAGAGCGGCATTAATTCCAATTGCCTGTTCATTTTGTGCATATAAAACCATGTACCCAGAGGTTCTGATAATGCACCAGAAGCTGTCTCATAAAGACAGGTCAGACAGTACCAAAAAGAATCGATTTAGAGGCAGTTCATACCAGAAACGTCATACAGGTTGCCCCCCTGCGCTGAATGGCAAAGATGTCACCCCACTTCCAATGATTGACAGGCGCCATCCACGGAGAACCAAATCCCCACCCCCCCAACCTGCAAAACCACAAGAAGACACGCCTGTTAACCCACCTGTTAACCCACCTGTTGTCCAGGACAGCCAGCGACATCGACACAACACTGATTCACATCCCACACAGGAATCCTCCAGGTACACAGAGCTCATGAGGAAGCCCACCGCAAGCAGCAAGTATGTAATGGACCGACCAGGCCCCCCCGACAGACTGGGAATTGGTGAGAGGAGTTACTCGGTGAGAAGTGATGTCATCTGGAACTCTGATGCCGCCAGGCTGTGCCTGTCGAGCCGATTTGGTACCCTCCCCCCGATGAGTTTTGGAGAGCCTTCCAGCAAGAGGTTGAAGTTCTGCGTACCGACGGGCAGGGAGGCGGATCCCAGTGAGAGGCCTGGCTTTAGGGGAGCAGCAGGGGATGGATCCAGCAGGCTGATGATCTCAGGGAGGAGTGTGAGCACCACATCACATGGGCTGAGTACATCCCCAGGTCCAGAGACCGTGGGTCCTGTAAAGAATACATCAGCCGCTATTGGAGGAGGGTTGGACACAGACTGGAGCAGGATGAGCCTTCTGCACTCCTATGCACCCAGCGAGCTGGCATCTCTCTATCACAGCACACCAGCGAATCCCAGTCACGGAGGACTGGCCAATCCAAGAGCAGGTACGTGTTAGCTGGTGCAGGAAAGGTACATTCAGTAGGTGTTTTAAAAAGATCAAACTAGACAACCTGATATCTGCATATTCTAGCAGCAGAGTTAACATTAAGGATTTTTTCTCAGGGGGCCGAACTGTGCTGTACCAGCGCTTGCCCGCTCTGCCCAGCCTGCAGAGGAGAGAGCCCTCGGCTTTCTCTAAACACTATAGGGCCACTGACAAAAGTACCTAAAGTGGCACCGCGGGCATACAGTTGGACTTTGTTTTTTGTCTTTTGAAACTCTGACCAGAATCTTTACCTGGTACTTGTAAATGAGTCAAGTCACTTTAAAAAAGAAAAAGTATATTTTCCTCTCTAGACTGAACTGTGCTGCTACTCTGAAAATATGTTCATTGTACAGATTTAAGAAGAGAGATGGTTTGTGCTCAGAATATTTCCTTAATATTTTTCCTGTACTTTAAAATGTATGTTTCATAGACATGCCAGGGCTCAGGCTTTCAGTGTACATATGCTTGAGTGGAAAGGTGCAGCCCATCTCTCGCTGAAGATACTGCTGCACTGACGTGCACTGTGATTTGTTTTTGGTTTTTTTTTCCATTCAGAAGTGTTGCTTAACCTGACATGCTTGACCCAAGCTAATGTTCACATACCTGTCTATGACATAATCAAATGTGTATGAGGGATGACAATAAATATATGTAATTTTCAGTACATACAATAATATAAAGTAAAAACCTAAGAAAAACTTGTGTGAAAATTGGCTGTTCTGTTCATTCACCGCTGATGTTCGGACAGTGATTAGGCACCGTTTTCAGTTTCTTTTCCAAAGCACTGGAGGGGGGGGGGGGGCTTTCTGTGTATTAACTCGATGGCTTCAGCCCAATGGTTTGCTAACAGGCCACAGGTCTGGTGAAGAGGTCTACCTCATGTTGCGCTCTAAACATTATTTTTGTAAAGCTGCTGTAGCAATCATGTCGGCAAGTTTACATGGACCTGTGTCGGGCCTCGCAGTGTTTGTCAAACACCTCATAGCACAAGCTCATCTGGTCGCGCAGATTAGCTACTACTGAGACAGTAGTGTCTAATGGCACATGATGAACTGTAATAGCCTAGGTTGTGTGTTAATTTTTAATATACTGTTCTTGGTATTTACAGCTGTATACAGAGCACATCGTTATCGTTTTCCCTTTTGAAATGGAAAATGGCTGTCTTCTGCTTTAGTGCTGCCTCATATTGGTAAAGTGTAAAATGTACCAAATTCCTTGGAGTTGTGTTTGTATGTGAAGTAGTCGTGCTGTATCACTTGGACTGGTGATAATGTGGATGAAGGCTCAATTGTACACTGAGCAAAGGTCTCAGGTAAACATTTTCAAACAGTTTTGTCTGTGTCATTTCCTATTTTTTCCACCTTGAATGGCTTTGGTTAAGCTATTTGTGTTTTTGTATTCACATTACAATGACAATTTTGTTTGACACATTTCTATAATAAAGGGAGGATCTAACACCTCTGTGGTATAATTTATTTTTTGATTGGCACTCAAAATCTTCATGGTTTTTCTTGTCTTTGGAAGAAAACGTACCAAGCTGCAGTTTGTGGGCTCTGCATGCGGCCAGTGAGACCATATAATATGACGCACCTTTCTGTAATTTGGACAGGCAGAGGTCACAACTACATTCAAAATATATGGATCCCACTCGTATTTCTAATATTCATTAAGACTTTGCACTGTACCATTTTTTTTCCACCACTTAATGCTGTTTATTGCGAAGAGCCCATTTAGCTTCAGCTGTTGTGGTTGTTTGTCTTCTTGGGGTCTGTCATGAAAAAATAAAAATACAAAAAAAAAAAAATCACCTTGCTTGACCTATGTTAACTAATTTATTTCAACTGCAGTTTGAAACCTGATGTGACCAAAAGGTCCCAGCGGCCTGGTTTCTCCAGGGGCACTGACCAGAAGAGCACCAGTTGGACCTGGATAAATTCACTGAATTGTTTTTACACACCCACTCATCTTCCTTTTCCATCTCTCTCTTCAAGATCTCAGCTGTATCGTCAGTTGACTGCATTATACAGTAAATGCTATTGCAGTAATGTGCTAACCATTTCAGAGTAATGCTTTTAACAGTATTTTTTGGCATGAGAATTTATCATTGGTAAGAATATGTGTGGATTTATGGACTGAACAATATGTGGTGTCTATCCTCTTTCCCCATCAATGACTCAGATCGACCACTAGAGTGCATTATTTACAAAGTCTAGATTATAGCCTGGGCAGATTTGGGTGTCAGACGTTTGCACGTGCAGTCTGAACAGACTTACAGCAGAGCAGGTTACCTCATATACTGGATTTGCAAAACGCAGCATTGCTTATTAGCCACATGTTTTCATTCTGAAGATTAAAAATGCCGCCACATGGATCTCTTTAGTTCAGTCATAAGTATGCTGCACTTGTTGCCACACCCTAATTGGTGATGTCACCCAGGTGTTGCCTGTCAGCTGTCCGCCTGCTGTGACGTCACTTATTGTGTCAAAGTTTCAAATAGCAACGGAGCAGCACCTTTCAGTGAGCATTTAGACTTTAAACATAAAGCCTACTCGGAGGAGGAGGAGTTCGCTAATAGCTTCTGCATCTATGAGACTCGAGCAAACTGATGACTTTCCTCGTGTCTGTAAAAGGAGAAGACTGACAAACCCCATCGTGCCAGTGCATTCTGTAAACAAGACATTGCAAGGGACAGTCTTCAGCACATTGAAGATTTAAACTTAGATTCTTTTTCTTCCCTCCTCCCTTTCTGAGTAGACCACATCTGTTTGCTGTCAGTTCCCTTGGGCCAGCACTGTGTAATCTATTGCATTAGCTCACATTAGTGCATATCGCCCATGGGCCTTGGTAATCACAAACACAAAATGAGCATTTCACTTAGCACCACCCTCGTGCTCCCCCCACACTGTGGCAAACTTAGTGCAAATGCGTGTCAGAGAACGTATGTTGAGAACAGCTTATGACGTGTCCCCTTACTCTTGATGCTCATGTCCAGAAAGCTGCAGGGGATTTCATGTCAAAGCTACCTTTAATACACAAAGATCCACTTTGAATTTTCCTTATGACCACTTCCTGTTTTGTATGTTTTCTCTAGAATGGGAAGCCCTTAAGAAAAACTCGGTAATTAGTCCATGTGCCAGAATTCTGACCTTTCACCTGTTTGTACGCCTCTCAGGCTGCAGATGAGTGTCAGGCCTGCCCTCCGTTAAGAAGCATAATTTATGGGCCTTCATATGGTCTGGAGACATAAAATTATCTGAGATTCAATGTTGAAGGAAATAAGTTTAAATTCATAACAGAGCATCAGTCAAGCCTTTTCAGTTACAGAGGAACAGATTTTAATTTGAACTTTATTTGATTAGATCTTAATTTTTTATTCCCCAATACAACAGCTCATTGTCTGTGCACAGTGTTCTCAACCCCAAGGAAACGGTTGCATGTTTCATGCAAATTCACTTGGGATTTTGTTTCTCAGAACGCTTTGGCCAAAACACCTGAGGTCTTCTCAGTTCCTTATCATGTGTCTTTCATCACATTAGAGTTTGTGTGATAAGAAGGGATCGCACAGAGCCATTTTAGTGCACAGTTCAGTCCACAGAAGGCATTTTATGCTTGTTTTGACATCCATTCATGTATTCAGGGTGTTTGGTTTTAGACGGGGTTATGTTTAGGAGCTGGGTACATTCATCTGTGACTGAGGATGTGTTTAGCAGTTCCACCCTCTCTCTCTCTCTGTCTCTCTCATTCTAGTAGCATGACTATCAAATCGCTTACCCCCCTCCTTCCCTGTAAAGCAAACTCCATGTGTTTCTCCTTCCCCTTAAGTGCTCGCTCCTCTTATTTTCAGTCCTTTCATAATTGTTGCCTCCAGATTGTCAACTTGCATGAGTTAGCAATTGGGCCAACAAAGCGGATGTGGTCAATTGTTGAATATCTTGTCAGAATTTGAGGCAGAGAGTCTGCTCTGGCTGTGATTGCTCATCATCGTCACCCCATTCCTCTGAGGAAGAGGAGCAATGTAATGGTTCCCACAAAAACAGCCTCTGGCCTAAGGAAAGGGATTTGGGTGTCTTGAGACAACAGAGGCCATATGGAGCAGGCTGAGACAGCACGGCACATGTACAGAATAATGGATGACGTGTCATGTTTCATGTTGCCAAGAAGCCGTCGAGAGACTTGGTTTGGGGAAATCAAAAGGCGTCGCATACAGCACAAGCGACTGTTGGACCGTTTAGCATTTTTTTGTTTATTTTTATTTTGGGAGAGTGCTGAACATATAGCCCTGAAGAATGTGTTGTTCACTTAACAGTGCCTTTGTCCACTGAGGCTATTTGTAAGTAAACAAAGAGGATTGTGGTAGATTATTTAGGCATATGTTTACATGTTTTAAAAGATTTGTAAAATTTTAGATCTTAAGAAACAGTGAAGGCAAGAACAGACAATCTGTAAAATAGATACAAAGATGACCTTTTATTTTAGATATGTGTGACTGTAGTGAAATCTTTTTTTAGCATGTTAACAGATGGCAGTGTTGGTCAGTCGTCCCCTTAGAGCCAGACAGAAATATCAGTGGATTGTATTCAAATTTTGGACAGGCATTTATGGCCACCACATGATGTATCCTAGTGACTTTGCTGATCCTGTGAGTTTTTCTTTAGCCACACCAGCAGGTCCAATAGTTTGGTTTGTGACCTGTAACAGTAATGAGATTCCCGTCAGCCTGAGCTGGACTTTGTGTTTGGAACACATTAGTGAAAGTTAGCACCCGCCACTGTAAACTAAGGTGGTGAACAATGACTGCTAAACAACAGCATGTTGGCTTTGTCACTATGAGCATGTTAGCAGAGAGCTGTAGACCCTGTCCTGTTGCAGTTCCACTAAATCTAAAAGTCCTACAGTAAAGCAAGACAATAAGATTGTAAATCCAAAATATCAATATCGTGCATTGAGGATAAAAGATGACATCCACTGTTGTTGTGGAGATACAAATCCCTCTGTTCAGTGCTCTCCTGCCAGGGGGGCTGTGTACCTGGTCCCCCACCCCTATCTGCTCTACCTGCATGTGGAATAAGCTGAGTACCTCACCTCTGCTTTTCTCCCAGTGTCAGAACTACACTTAAGTGCTGTTTCCGATACCCATGAGTAAGCCCCATAAAAGCTGCCCCGTCGCTGCAGCGTTATTGTTTCTTGCGGATGATTGATTGATGGATGAGGGCTGACACTTCAATGAAGCCATTTCCACTGGCATCTCTATCCGATGATGTGCAGCGTATATTTTCCATCCATGCCTCATTGCTTGCCTGTGTCATTCCTGGAACTTCATTTACACCATGTTCCCTGAAGGACCTTTTTTAGCCCCATCTCTTTTTTTCTCTCCCTGGCTCCTCTTTTTATCTCCTCTTTTTTCCATGTCATAAAATAATGCTATTTCTTATCGACTCTGGAGGGGCCCGGAATCATTTGCAGGGAATGATAAAACCTAAGGCATGGAGGGGTTATTTACAGGAAGTGTAACACTGACAGGGTCCCACTGTTCTGCTTTTTTCACTGTCACATCCTACATCCATGCTGAGACAGGGCAGGGCTGTGATATACAAATGCACTCGACCTACACCACGTGCACACAGATTCATTCACCGTTATCTCCGTGAGCCAAAGCATTGTGGATTCTACCACGACGATGTCCAAAGCTACCCCAGCAAACTCGTTTAAGTACATTAGTTCAACGACAGTGTGATTGAGGTGGTTTCTCTGAGACAATTCCCTGTTTTTGCTCATATGGGGAGCAGATGGTAAGCAGGCATCAGTACGACAGGCTTTCTGGGATGACAGCCATGAGATTCCCCCTCAGGTGCCATTGGAGCCCCTTTAGAAGGGAGGAGTGATTGGTAGGACATGGCACCTCCAGAGCAACTGTCTTTTTCCTGAGCTTTCCCATCTTAGAGTTATCATCAACAAACTACAGTGCAGCTGATATGTATACAAATCTGTGCTGCACTCCAGTCACTAACATATTCTAGGTAAATAAACACATACAAAATAAATATTTATAGACCATCTAAACAATTGATACATAATTTGTAATTTTATTGTGTGGTTGAAAGCAGACAAAAGCACATTTCTAAATGTTTATTATTGTATTTGTCAGAATTGTGACTCCTATGAAGCATCAATGACTAGTCTAACACACACACACACACACACACACACACACACACACACACACACCTACATATATATAATTAATGATTAATTTAAAAACTGGTCCCAGTGGTGGTAGGAGCACTCGGAGCTGTGACTCCTAAACTGGCTCCGACAGATCCCAGGACGATCCAGAAGAGTGCAGGGCTAAGAACAGATACTGCACAGAACCCTCCAACTGCCAGGCCTCTGGTAGAGGACCCAGACCCGAGGCCTTAAACATTTAATAAATGCTTCATAGCACAATGTAAAACTGATAGTATAACTACTGTATAAATATCTCGAGACTGCTATACATAAACTTGTATTTAGAACCCGGGCCTGTTCCAAGAAGCTGGACCTTATATTCATTTCAGGGCTTGACTAAATCAAGTTGTACAGATAATTCAGAAAGCCCAGTATAACAACTGACTGTGTGATAACATATTTATTAACTGTTTATATATGTACAAACCCTCACAGGCACATTTACACATAAACGTCTTATATGATTACAGCACCGTTGTGTGTGCATCCCTTTTCTGGCAGTTGACGTGGTCACTTCATTTACTGAACGAATGATTTACTTATTTTTCTCCTGTGTGTGTGAGTTCTACTTCAGAAAGTATTTAAGTACACAGTGCTTCACACTAGTTGTACCTCATGTTACCATTTCATGTCACATTGTTTGTCATTTTCAGTTTTGTGGTATATCGTCTTAGGTTTTATATTGTTGAACTAAAAGAAATTTGCCTTACAGTCTGTAGATCTGATGACAAATCAAACTGTTGTTCCAGGTTTTAACAGAAGTGACCTGAGAATATCTGAACATGTCAGTGTGATATGTCTATCCGCTGCATTTATGTGAAACACGTTTGAAGCATCTGACTTTAACACCTCAAGATCGAAACACACCCAGCAGTGGGTAAAGAGAGAAACGAGAGACACAATGCACAGTTGAACACATGATGCATTTACTGTAGTTGTATATGTGTGTATGTGTGTGGCCCTGGTGTACTTGACCTTGGCTGCTATAGGACATTTTAGTTCATCAGGAAAGATGATTGTTTCCTTTAAAAGATATTAGGAGGAGTGTGTCTAAAGAAAACTGACATGGCTCCCTGCATCCCTGATGGTTTCCACTTCGTTTCTTTTATAGTCACTCAGTTGGTAGGGGGAAAGGGTCCCACCACTGTATTTTTACATTAAGCAAGGTCTCCCTGTCCAGAAACAAAAGGCCAGTGGTTGACCCCAGAGTATAATTTCTCCCATCTCTACAATGTCATCTTTTATCAATAATCACCTTGGAGGAGTTCCTGCTCATGTTCGAGGGTGACTGACCTCTGCGGTGATCAGGGTACGTGGATGGTGGTGATCCCTTGCCCCAACATATACTGTCTGCGACTGGGGAGGGTGAGGCATCGGGGAGCAGCCTTTTTATTGTCCATGATGTGAGACCACCGACAGTAGGTGTCCTCCTGGCACCGTGACCTCTCCAGTAAACCCACCTCAGGTCTGTCACTTCCACCACATGCCTGGTAGTCAGGAAGAAGACAAACAGCGCTGCCCTCAAAAACAAAAAATGAAAAGAAATGAGACTCAGGATGTATTTTTATTTTAAATGCATTCCTTAAAGCCATTATCTGATTGCAGTACATTTACATTTGATCATTTTGTTTTTCTATGTGGTGATGTAATGCAAAAAACAAACAAAACTAAACAAAAAAAAGGAATGAATGAGCAGCTAGATTTGTGAAAGGAGGAGAGAGGAAGTTTCGTATCCATTCCACAAAGCAATCGCCCTCCTCTTCTAATCCAAAGTGACACTGAATACTACACACAGAGAAACAAGTAACCTCAAATTGGGTTATTCCTCCTACCTGCCAGTAATCCAGTTGATAAGCACTATACATGTAGATTTCTGGGGAGCAGAGAAATCAGATTACCCTGAGCTGAACTGGGATTTTCAGTCTAAATTGGCTGTTGTTCCTCGGGTCTCTCATTCTATCAGGATGAATGAGGGGAAATAAATGATTTGACTTTGCACCAGATAAATTGTCTACACAGGAGAAACAGTAGTTTAGAAAACAATGCTGAGGTTATTGAGCATACAGAGATGCACCATATATATAGATCTAATACAAAAATACAAGTTCAAAACTCTACAAAACAGTTGATTGGATGATTCGTTTGAAGTTGTCCCCACTGTATATAAAGTGATAAACTAATCTAGCGCCAATGATTGCAAGGTATTTTTTCACTCGTCACAAAAATGCAGGCTTCTCAACTTTTTACTTCTTATTCTGCAACGGTTGCTGATGTCTTTATAGAAAAACAAAGACTAATCTGGTATCACAGATGACCAGAGGGGTGTTTCATAGAGGTAGATCAGAAAAATGGAGTGTATGGTGAAAGCCTGTCTTGAACGAGCCTAACAATCCACACCGAGATGAATCTGTTTCATAAAGCAACCCAGTGCTGATGAGATCTGACTAATTCAAGCCTGATTTAACAAGGCTACAGCCTGCATTCATGTCCACAGCTCTCTGCTTTGAGCTTAGTACTACATGCAACATGCTCACAGTGACCATGCTAGCATGCTAATGTTAAGCTAGTGTAATGTTTATGTAGATATAAAAGGCTGATTCTCAGCTAAAGAAAATGCAAAGATTCTTATTTTAACAAAAGCATGATTATGCATACCATAGCCAATTTCTGTGAATAAATCCTTCTAGATCCTACACACCACATCATTAAACAATAGTGACATGCAGCTAAACCTGAAAACTAGCGAGTCATTGATTTGTTTCCATGGTAACTTAGGTCATACTTATGTAAATCTGGTTTTCAAACAGAAATTCGACCTTAATTTACTGATATATACCTGACTTAACTGATCATCTTGCCTTAAACACTCCCCAGATCAATGATATCAACATTTATTTTAAAGACTCCAACCACAAATGAGATTTATTCACTCAGACCAGGACTGCACTCTCTGTGTCTTTAACACAACATTTTGGGGAGAAGAGGCACTGAAAAATGCACCATGCAAATGAAAAGACATTAACTTCTAACCTTTACCTATTTGTTTTTGTTAGTAATGGTGCATTCAGTAGTCTAAGAACACAGTCTACGCAAGAGAATTGGAATGCGGGCATTTATATGGCTCTTGCATCCATGCATATGTGACTTGCATGTAACATCTCAGTATGATTTATGTCCTAAACAGCATTTTCTTGCATTGCAAACAGACACACTCTCTGCCTCTGCTGTTTTTGTATTTTCTAACATGACACATGAATCCCCGGTGGCCCTGGAAATCAGACAACCCAGGTGCAACACTAATATCCTCCCAGTATCCAAACATTTCCTTTAAAAGTAACTGGCACATTGGGGCCCATAAATTATAGCTGAACGCTGCTCAAGATGTCTGGCTTCCAATAAGACTGTACCCAGAGCAATAAACTTTGACATTGCTGCTTGAAAAATGCCTGCCCTTTTTCATTGTCAAGTGTTACAAATTGATGAAATGAGTCCATCGATGTTCCCTGGTCATTATCTCTCCAGTGGCACTTTGTTTTACAGACAGTGGGGAAAGGGACAGTGCAGATTAGAGGCCCAGGCACAGTTTATCAAACAAAATCTAATATCATCCATAAGAGAAGAATCTGGAAATCAATACTTCATTACTAAATTGTGAGTGGGGATGAAGAGTAATTGTGTGAGTTCAGAGATATGTCTCAGCGGCCAGGGCATAGGAAGTTCAATGTCACCCGGGAAGTGATAAGTAAAGGCACTGATGGGAAGAAACATTTCTGTAATGGGGGGTGCTGGAGGAGGCCAGTGGCCTGAGCACAGAACAGACAATAGACACTGGTTTGCCATTGATTGGCTCCGCTATAAAGATGGAATGGTTTAAAGAGCCCGAGAGAGAAAGAGGAGGAGGCAGAATGAGAGAGGAAACGAGAGTTCGAGTGAGCACCGCTTTCTGAAATTACCCTTGTCTTGTCACCAGCTTTTGAACATTGCATAAAGTCTTCATCTGTGGTCACCCCGATCACTCGACCGATACGTTTGCAACCTGACAGAGATACAGTAAGTGCAAAGATACAACAGTTCCTCTGTAAAAATGGAAGACCGCTTGATGGCGTGACTGCGTCCATTGGCTGAAGGATTCTCTTTGAAATGGCTTCCTGTTAAGGAACATGAATAAATTCCTTTGATGATCAATCACAGACATCGATGCATGTTCTGTAATATTTACAGAACGGTACATCTGGCTATCCGTTAGGTGTGCGATGTTAGCCGAGCCTCTAGCTCCTCTTTTGTTCATGAGGTCACTCCTGTGCAGCAGCACTTCATCTCTGTGAAGCTTAGCACAGCCCCATCCCTCTAAAAGCCTGTGTCTGGAGTCCCTCTGACCTGTTCCCCTGCCTCACCATGTTCAGCCATGCAAATCAGAGTGCCTCCAATCTGAACATGCATCAGCTCAACATGTGTATGGGTGGGGGGGGTGTATTGAATAAGTTAAAGGACAAAAAGTTGGTCTCAGGTAAAGAAAGGCTTTGTCCTGACCTTAATCAAATGTTTATTAATCTGCTTACTTGTGTTTTTTGGGGTAATGTGACAACGCCGAGGGGGATTTGTTGGGTTTTTCCTCTATAATAAGAAAAAGATCTAGACCTTACTATTACTTATTACTATTACTAAAGTTGTTAGGACACTACATAGAACCAACAGAACTAACTGCAGAGGTGGGTGATGGTCTGTGCTTGTTGCTTGAGTGACATCTTTCATGTACAATATTTCATTTGATCCACTGTTAATATAAAAATATTGATTATAGCTGCTTTATGTCCTCAGACAACCCAAACATCATTCATAAATGCAGTAAAACTAGATCAGAGGAGGGTTGTACAGTGATTTCTTATACCTTACATCTGAGGTATGTATCAATATGTACCGCTGCAGATTCTATATGGTGCTTTTCAAATGAACAAAAACACACCTCGCTTACACATTAAAACCTAGTGGGAACAACAAGCTGCTTGCACCAAGACACTCCCATTCCATAGCATGTTTGAATTGTTCAGCAAGTCCACTGCTCCATTTAAAAAGAGCCTTTCCCTGTTGTTGACAGAGATAAACATTTTTTATCGCAGTGCTTTGACGTCGGTGAAGTGAAGTTGACAGTCCAGTAACAGGGGCCCCTTGCTAATGATTTTTGAGCAGCCCCCAACTGAGTCCTAAATGTCTGCAATATCCATAAACAACTCTATACTGTCCAATTAGGCAGACAGAGATGTACTGGGCTGTCAGACAGATTTGCATGGCTAAGCACCTGAGATCCAGAGGATGATGAGGGGGATGGTTCACCGGCCAGGGAGAGAATGTGCACAATGGATGACTTTCATTACAGCATTACCGCTTTACATACACACTCATCCAATTACTGCCTGGATTAATTGATCATCGTAGCTCTGTTCCCAGCACCAGAGCAGGAGCTGCTGTGTTTTTCTCACTTCTGCACCAACTACATGACCCGCTGCTTTCATTCCTTCTGTATTACAGCTCCCGTCCCAAGTTTACAGCCAGAGCTCTTCATAATAAAAAGTCTGAGGGGGACATTTGGGGGGTGGGGGGTTGTTAGAGAAAAACATCACCGGCCACCACTGTGAGTACGGCCACTTACAGGCTCGCATACATTGGGAATAATTAGAATTTATGTGCACCCGTCAATCCCGCCTCATCGTCTTCTCTGCTGCAGACCCATCAGTGGTCAGAAGGGTTCACCGGAGCATGACTCATCCCTGAGTGCGTTTGATCAGAATGAATTATGCCTTTTAGATTCATTATGGCGTTTTATTTCTCCTCTCTGTCCTCCTCTCTTGTCCGTTCAGCCCCGGAAATGAAATGTACAAGACAGCGTACATATTTTATTGTATGCACGCTGTCATGCACGCACAGTTAGGGATAAGAGGTAGGCAGCAGTGGTTTAGCCCAGCCACCCAATATAACACTCTACACTCGACACTTTTTCTAAGACCACAGTGCTTTTGAGAACACGGTCACAACATGAATATTACAGGATGCTGGTGCATTTAAGTGCACAGGCCCCAAACCTTATGGAAAGATTTGTTGGAGCCACACACACATATTCACACACCAGGAAGACTTAAAATGTGACTTCATGAAACAGAAATAAGACAAAAATCTAATTGGACTCATGCTGTTTAGTGTACAGGACTATGACAAGTGCTAATGGGATCATTTAAGATAATTTAAAATACAAACGAGTCTTCGCTTTCTGTTCATTAATTACTGCTAATTACACAAACAGCTAGCCTTGGCGGGGCAGTGCATTTGGCTGTCTGTGAGTTGTGAACATCAGGTCTGAACACGAGGATGGCCCATTTCCCTCTTGGATGACTGACTAATAACATGTAGTGGTGGTGAGATGACAATGGCTTCATTCATGAGCGAGTCGCCTATGTTGTTCTTTTTATTTCAGAATTTGTGGTATAGTCGTTCTTTAACCTGTCTTTCCTTCTTTTCTTACCTTTTTGTAAAGCACTATTATTTTGAAATGTGCTGTATGAATAAACTTTATTATTCTTCTGCCTGTGAATTACACCAAATAATTAGAAATGATCTGGAAATATCTGGGCTTCAAGCTTCTGATGCTGTTTTGACAATATCAGATCCTCTCTTTTGGGTATATGCAGTTCACAGCTGACCCTTTTCTAAATACAGTTGTGAGATTTTATGAGAATAAGCCCACAACCTCATTTAGACTGAGCAGATTGCATCAACTCTTTTCTGCATTTTTAATTGTTTTTTTCTTTTTTCTGTGCCTCCATCTCCCCCTGGGAAAGAGCCCTGTCTGACAGAAAGGTTAGTAATCTCTGATGCAAGCAAGCTGCTAGGATTCAGATCAAGTCGAGTTTTCCTCCGCTGGCGTTTTCAGTCTGGTTAATAAAGTAATTACCTATCCTCGTTCATTTATGCGTGCTAACATTACCTAGCTGGATTTTTTTAAAGTGATATCTGAAATAATTACAACCACCAAGTGGTCAATCTTTTTTTAACTGTTGTTTTCAGCCTCTGCTCAGAGCTTCATCAGTAATCAAGGGTTAATTTCACACCTCAGTGGATTGCCTGCCTTAATCTCTATTCAGTGTAATTAAATCTGTCCAATAAAGTGAGCTCTTTTCCTCTTTGTTCTCTCCCATCTCCTGCTCTCTTTTTTTTTATTGTTTTACACCCATCACATCTCATCGTCTGAACTACAGGCCATCCAGCCGCTCTTGACAGGCAGAATCTATCCCTAAAATTAAAACATTCCTGACCGAGATTGTAAGAGAGGGAGGGCGTGAGGGAGAGAAAAGGGGGGAGCTTGCCAAGCTCAGGAGAGGAAAAGGAAAAGGAAGGGACGCTGACACATCCAGTGTCTATTTTATTTACTTTTTTCTTGACCTTGTCAATCAGGCCCCGTGACAAGTTTAATCACAGTGTGCCCTCTGCAAAATCATGGCTAAATAGGAATGCAAATAATAGAGCGCTGGGGCCTCTTATAAATGGTAATCAAGAGGACTAATCAACTGACAGGTTCGCAGATCTGGCTTGCTCAAGGAGTCACTCAAACTTCTCTCTCTCGCTTTTTAAATTTTATGCCTTTTAAGACTTTTTACCAACATAAAAATTAATACAAATGAACAACATTAACACCCCTGTCCTTCCCTTTTCTTGCACTGCGTATACGGTAGCATTTTGTGATTGCTTTTTGTTCCTGGCAGTGTTATTTTTTAACTTTTTTCCTGTGTGGAATATGAGACAAAAGGTTATATTTAAGCCTTGTAAAGGGTGTCTTTCTTTTCAGGAGAGACCAGCCGCAGATTTCTGAACAATGTAAATGAGCCGTGCCAATCCACTCCTCTGTGATCTGCCACAAAAGTCAAGGGCTCCGTGAAGACTTTGAAATGTTGATTCAGCTGAGGATGGTGACTTCCCTCTGCACCTTTAAAAATACATATCTAAGTTTTATGTGTGCTTGAAAGTTGTGAAGGTTGCCTCTCTCTTCCCTGTTGTCAAGATGTCAAAGCTAAATATGAAATTCTGTCCTGCCACGACTGCATCAAAAGCCAGGGCATTTTTAAAGAAATAGTCCAGCAGATCAGAAACACGGTGCAAGTCCGACTTTACCATGAGTCATTTGGGCTGAATCCATCACATCAAAAATGGCCCAAATAAATTAAGAAACCACTTTAAATTGTATATTTTATTAGCATGACGCAAGGTCAAATCCACAGATAGTCTTTGTGAAATACTGCAGTTGCTTTATGTTTCTGAGCCTATAATTCCGTTATTTAGAAAACTTCACATTCAGAAGAGGCAAATTAGATTTGCTTCACCATAATTATCCATGATTTTAGATGGTTTGGTTTTTCACTGAGAATGAAAGGGGTTACATGGCACATCAGCTGGATCTAACATTTAAAGACTTACACTTCTCCGCTCACTAATGATGGTTTACAGGCCAATTCTCTGGGGGCAGTCTGAGTGCTTCCAAGATATCACATCTTCACAGGCAATCCACATAACTTAGTGTGGCAACGCCAAAGGGAGGTTTGAAGACAAGCCAGAAGAATGAGTAAGGGATGTGTCAGAAAACAGCACCATGTATAAATCTGTGCAAACAAAATACCACAAAATCACATCCTCGTTCACCTTCCTGCTTTGTTTCTCTCAATCCTACTGGGAATTTTTGAGGCTTCAGTGTAAATTAAGTGTTTGCGGTTTCCTCTTGCATTCAGGTCTATCCACTGAGACGCAGCCTTAAGTTGTTCCAGCATATCAAATAACATGAAAAATCTCATCATTGAAATTTGCCCTGTGCTGGATTGTAATCCAGCAGCAGTGAGCCGCCCACCTGACCTGCAGCGCAAGATCAACATCCAAACAATGGAGCAGCTGAGACCAGACATCATTAGGCTTCTTAACACCTCACAAGACACCAACAGACTGACATCCAGCCAATTTGGCCATGAGCTGAGATATCTACTGGTAGTCTGCAACCTCCCTACAGACTAATGATGGTATAAGCCTGTCTCGGCCCTCCACAAGCGCGTTTGATCAGGTACAGTGGAAATCCAGCGTGACGTGAAGTTCACTATACATTCAGCTACATTCACCTGCTTGAATTCCATCATGAGTTTGGCAGACGATCAACGAAAGCCTGACTTAAATCAGCTTTACAAAACAGCACCTGTCACTCTATCTGTGCTGGGTTGTGTAGTAAAACTGAGAGATCAGAAGGAACGATAGATACATTCTGATGTGTAATATGCTGCATTTTCCTCAAAAGATATAATAAAAAGATATGAATGTGCTGCTGTGGACTTAACTATATTATCAGTTTTGATTAAAAACCAATTGTAGAGACCATCTACCTGGGCCTCCAGTTGGATGGATGGTGTGAAGGCAGGTGTAAGTAGGAATGATGCACAGTATTTATAGCATCCAGATAACACTAGGCTGGAAATTGACAGGCCCACGTAATGATGCTCCTCAAAGTGGCATGGATGCAGACGAGTGGACCTCTTCAAATGGGAGGCCAATCCCTGCTGACACAGGGGATAATAGCCCAGCATTGAGCCCATTGTCTGGGCACCCCACACCATGGCATTTGGAACTGAGCAGCCCCTGTTCCTGCGGACAAATGATCCACACTTTACCGGGGGATGTCAGCCATCACGTCTTTCAGTTCGTCTGTTCACAAGAGAGATGGCAGAGGCTGCCTTCTCTTAACCCTATTAGTTTATGAATAATTAGCCCTGTAGCAACAAATAAGGCATCTGGTTTTAACGATATCTATCTGTCTGTCTCACAAACTATACTAAATAATGTGACTAAATTAATCAAATAATAAAAGATGATTTGAACCCTCACCAAGAAGAAAACATTTAATCTGAGACAAAACAAAACTCTTACTGTTCTGTGTACATTTTTAAGTTTTAACCAATAATTTTATCAAAAGGAAAATTCAACAAGCTGCATGGCGGAGGTTCTACAGATGCAGCCTTGCCTCCTATCCTCTTATCCTTCCCTAACAGTAGTGTTTTTGTTGCCTAAAGCTAACAACACACTGGATTCAGGATGCTAACCAAGGATTCAGAGGACTCCAAAGCCCTGGCCGTCGTGCAGCAGCACCCCCTGGCCACCTCTCCAGGACTCTGAAAACATAGCACTTCCCTTTCTTGAAGCTCACACAACAACATAATTAAGAAAAGAAATTAGCACCATATAAATCTTATTACAGCAGACAGGTCACATGCAAAGTGGCATCACATAAAATTTAAAATCTACCTTTTAGACAGTCCCTAACTCCGGCTCATCATTTTGCTGCTGTCAAGTCACCAGAGTGTGCACATGGGAACATGAGGTGAAAAACAGCTGTGCAACATCAGCCATGCTTTAATCTACACCGCATGGCTCATCTGGTGAAAAGTGATGAAAGCTCTGCCTCGCCTAATGTCTATCAAGCTTAACGCTATCCCCAACTCCATGGTTTAAGCCTATGGCTGCTTTAGCTACAGTCTACTCTGATACTGAAGGATCTATCTATCTATCTATCTATCTATCTATCTATCTATCTATCTATCTATCTATCTATCTCACCCTGGCTCTGTGCTATAATTGTGAGTAAACAAAAGAAACACTCCACAGTCATTATAAACCCACCCACAGCTGCCACTGGGACCTCCATTAAGCCCAGTGTTCCTGAGATGCTCTGGTCTTATCTGATTCATCAACAAGACGCTGGCTGGCATGATTTATCTATGCCACTTACTTGTTTTCATTTTGCCCGGGGGCTGCTGCCAGCATCAGGGGCTTCTTTTTACAGTGTGACAGCTCCATCTCAGGAGAAAAGACTCCCCATGCAAAAACAGTGCATCAAAACAAATAAGGCCCGAGCCACTTAAGAGAAGTGGTTGTGTTCAGGGCCCATTTTCACTGCATGTCAACCAAATGATGCAATGGCACACACAAATCTGCATTACTTCTGTGCTTATGCTTTTTGTCTGGAAATTCCATGTATGAGCCTGAAAACTGGATGTGAATACAAATAAGTTCTAGGATGCATTTGTTGTTGTTTTATATTTAGGACTGGACCCCAAAATTATGCAGAATGATTTTCCATTATTGATTATTTATATATTCTTGTTCTCTACAGGTTTTCATTTATTCTCTGTCTTTGTAGAAATTGGCCACCCCCTCGTTTACATCTCCCTTCCCTTTCTCTGCTCCCCAAACGTACAGGCAACGGGACGCTCTTGTACATTAAATAAGAACTGTCACCCTGGGCAACTTGCAGCAGCGAAGCATTTATTCTGCCTCACATTTCCTGGCACTTAGAATTATTTCCTTCATGCCTGATAACCAAATTACAATATGGCAGGTCTCCCTGGAGCCACAGGATTGTTAGTGCCAGCTCACAACATACTTTCAACTGATGTGGCATTTCATGTACAGCTGCCAATCAAAGCCAGCAGAAGGGAGAGATGTAAATGAGGGCGGGCCCGGTGGTGTTCAATTACCGCTCTGAGCTCTGCATAATCCTCCTTCCCACTGACTGACTGACTGACAGCTCCACATTCTTCCTCATCCACAGCGTTCTCCCCTAATTTCACTACCTAGGTTTCGCCTCATATTGGGACATGGAATCAGACATCGGAGGAAAAATCTGTCATTTCTATTTCCATTTAAAACAGTGCAAGGAGTATTATCTGACATTTGAAGGACTGTAAAGGAACAGCACATGCACTAAGACAGTACATTATTGCTTGTTCCTACTATTTGTGACCCAAAGCTGAACAAAGCCTCCTATAGGCTCTGTCAGTGTTGAATATAATGTTCTCTTTCCCATTATACACTAACAAGAATTTCACCAGCTGAGTGGGTCGAGATACTCTTAGCTTCCTACTCAGCACCAACCTTTGTTAAATACTCAGATTAAGAAGATCCGTGAATAGTCCTGATATCTTGTGCTCTTCCTGTCATAAAGACGGCTTTAGATTCCTCTTAATCCCCGTGTTAAAGGTGCGCCAGCCCAATAGCTTAAGCACTGTTCTGCTTGTGACTGAGAAATGATGCCATTAGACCTGTAGCATTCAAAACACTATGTTTTAATGGCTCAATGTATCATCAGACTTAATTCCATACAGCTCGCCCGGCTTCATTTAATTTTAAAATATCAAATTGTTTCTCTCCGTAGTCACCTGATTTTGTCTGCCACAGTCCTCGTCATTTTCCTTTCTCATCTGTCTAAAACTGGCACTTTTGTTGCATTCCAAGAGGTTGATAAATCAATCCATCAAAAAATTCTTTGCGGTGAAACTCAATCAAGAAAGGTCATGTCGGCGGGAAAAGAACAGATTAAATTAGCATTGAATTAGACATGGAAAGTGAGCTCTGTCAAAACCATCACTGTGCTCAGCACAATTAGAATATGTTAATTATGCATTTCATTAAGGGGCCTCAGCGCTCTTTGAATGTGAGATGAAATGTCACTGGTGTAGGCAGCCGAAAAATGGAAGATTGCCAGGCACAACTTTCTTTGTGCAATGTGTGACACCTTCATTAACATCAGGGATTGCTAGTCTGATTAGACTTTTTATATTAGTTTAAGCCTTTAGGCTTTCAAATGCTATGGCTTTTTTCTACATTTTGATGTGGCAGCTAAGACCCTTCTCCATTTCCAAGCAGATATTGTCTATGGTTCGGTGCTTTGTCTGAATTCTCCAACATAATGCCGTGACATTGGACGTAACATCTCATTGTCTTTGTGTAGATGACGGCATTTACCACGTCTTTGTTTCACATAATCTTGGGTCACTTTCAGCAATGTGAGACTTGAAGAGCCAAATTCCCACACTGTGCACGTCTATCTGTGATACTGAGGGTGGCCTTTGTGCCAGTGCACGTGATGTTCGCAGTAACTGTGGACAGTTAGAATGTGCAGGTTTGAATATGTCAGTACTGTTACTGTGAATAGATAGATAGATAGATAGATAGATAGATAGATAGATAGATAGATAGATAGATAGATAGATAGATAGATAGATAGATAGATAGATAGATAGATAGATAGATAGATAGATAGATAGACAGACAGACAGACAGACAGACAGACAGACAGACAGACAGCTCTTCATTGTAGCAGAGAAACTGCAGGACAGACTTATTTCTCTGCTCCCATGATTAACTTCTGAGTGAACTCACACACAGTGTAATGCTTGACAGGTCATCGTGTTGTGACAATCACACAGAGAACAGATAACCGGTAAGTGAAAGTTGGACCGCAGCGGCAGCTTACATTACAGATCAGCCAACTTTTAAAACTTCATTAAAACAAAATGAAAGCACTTCCCGGCACACTTAAATTAAATTGAAATGCTTTGGGAAGAGATGAACACCAGAAGTGGGAGCTGTCTGACAATTTCAGCGCTCACATACTTTCATGACACAAGATGAGTCTTATGTGCTGAAAGTGAATCGTAGGAATGATTGTCTCTGGAAGACCCCATCTCACAGATGTAATATAGATGTCTTGAATGAGTGACTACCCGCTGGTCTTTGTACCCATAACTGAGAATATACAGTACCTGTAGAATAGAGTAGCTACACCACAAGATTGCCTTCTTATGCCAACCACAAGAGGGTTAAGGAGGTGAGACTGAAGCTGGGGATCCATTTCAATGTGTTTATGGTTTTCCGTATAGCGGTCAGTAATGTAAAATCACTGCTTGGATATTACATCTTTATAATATGATTCCCTTGTTTTTTCAAGGACTTTAACGCATAGAGCATCCTCTGCAGGACCTTTTATCGTAGCATGAAAGGACGTATTACAGCGTGTGATGGTTCATATTTCCTGTGGCTACTTTTCACTTTATCCACCTCGCATGGTCAGCATTACGCTCCACATGAGAGATGCTTCAGTAACATTCACAAGGATGAGGGTCCTGTATACGATGAAGTGGAATCATTCACTGTCTCAGCTCCACTGGAAGCTTTGGTTTATGGGGATCCTGTGCTTGCACTGAAGCCTCTGACATGTCCACGACTGACTGCTCAGGTGGGAGAAATTCCGTACCTTCACAACTTTGCCACAGGTGTGTCATTTGCCTCTCTTTTCCTCTGACTGTCAAGCATTTGTCACGTTAAATCCTCAGCAGCTGTGACAGCTGCACTCCTATGAGAAGTGAAGCAATTAAAATGTATCAGTCAGTTGTTTTAGCACTCGTTTGCCGTGCTTGATCTGACATGGACAGCGGTAACAAAACGAACAATGAAAACCTCATGTTAAAAAATAATCTACGTGCAGGTGCAGCACTGCAGGGGAGCACTCAATCAAGAGTGAAAAATGAAAGTCTGTGTCCAAGGCCTAAATGTATTCTGTGGCCGGAGAGTGAACTCGCCGCCCATGTGACACATGATTTACACAGGAAAAGGCCTGTGACTCTCTACAATGATAGATCTATGCCTAAGTCTGCCTGGGCTCACTCTATGACATATAATCCTTCTCTTTTAAGTTGCAAGATAGAGATAGATAACAAAATGCTCTATTGATTTCCCTGTCTGCATAGTGGCTGGATTTCAAGACTGCACATGTCCACGTCTGAATCTTGACCACTGTGACAACTGTCTCTGCATGTGGTCAATTCTGCATCATTACATCGGTTTTGCCTTTCTGATAGTCGACACATGTTCTACATAAAGAGAAAATTCTGTTTTCTGTAAGATATCTGGTATTTTCCCAGATCTGTTTAGCTGTAGATGGCTGCAGTATTTTCTATATGGTACGGCACGCTCAGTGTGCAACACCTACATTTACTCTGACCCGTAATCATTTTGCTTTTCCCTGATCATGGACCTATTCACACTTACAAAGAGGTAGCTTTTTCATAAATTCACAAAGCGTTGTGAATTTAGGGCATTAGTACACATGAGCCTGGAAAGGAAGCAAATGTCAAATGTGCAGAGGATTGTGATTTACTGAATGTGGTTTACTGGCTGTAATGCTGCCAAGTGTCATCAAGCTACCTTGAAGCTGTCTTTATGGCAGGATAAGACAAAGGTTTGACTGACTGTTTGCCGGAGAAATATACAGTGCAACCGTACACCTGTGTCGAACAAATGAAGAACTTTAAATGTCTTAAGAAACACAGTATAATATAAAGCAGGAAATGCATTCAACATGACAATGGTATCTACAAAACATCCATTTATCCATTATCAACGAAGCTTATTCCTGAACAGAGTTGCTTGGGGCTGGAGCCAATCCCAGCTCACACTGGGCAAGAGGCGGGGTCCACCCTGGACAGGTCGCCGAGCACCCGAAGAGAACCCACACAGGCCCAGGGAGAACATGTAGACTCCACACAGAAAGGCCCCGGGTCGGCCGGGACTCGAATCCAGAACCTTCTTGCTGTGAGGGGACAGCGCTGTGCTGCCCTATACATAAAGCAAGTGGAACATGGATCTCTGCAGAGCTGATATTGGAGAGAATATATTAAATACTTGTTATGATGCCACTGTCCATGAATATGCAGAAAAACTGATGACAAGAATGTATATCAGATCTCAGTGTCTGTGTAAAATGCCTAATGAACCTGAAAACTCAGGAACAGAGATTTCACCTTTTGATCGCAAACAGACCTCATGGAAACTCGGCCTTACAGCAAAACGTGATGATTTACTGCCACAACCTGGTGTTTTCTCTGGGTGAAACGTGTCCTCATCTGGGCCTGGAAAAGAGTTGCAACAGCACGTCATGTCACATTAACACAGGCATTCCACATTTAACTGGAATTATATCACAAAAACAAACAAAACATGTCTAACCATACGCAGGCTCTTATGGGTCATTAGACAGCTTTCAGTAGTTTTTGGTGGTTGGTGAGTGGTGGGTTTCTTTTCTTTGTTTATTTGCTAGAGGCTCATAGACCCAGGTTTTGTTTACAGACTGAGAGAAATAGCTTAAATCTGCTGGCGTCAATGCTGATTCATGTCAAACTGAGTGACAGGTGACCCGAGAGCCGGCAGCCAGACAGTGAGACGGATTACAAGTGAGCAAAACGCCAACAACCTCTGGCCTGCTGTGGGGCAACAGATGACAGCAGAGGAGGGCAAGAGGTGGAGTGCTCTGCGCTCACCCCCCACTCCCTCCATCCATCCATCAACCCAACCCCCTCCTGGCCACTACCCACTCAGGCTGACTGATAGACAAGGGGAAATGGGAGCATTCAGTTGTTAAAATAATACAGCTCTGTCAGATATTCTGGTCACATGTTACTAAACCTGTGTTTTTGTTACGGTGACTAAGCCACATCTGGCCAGAGTTAGGATCCAAATGATGTCGAGCGATATTGTTTCAGTATACGTACAAAGCAACAGAATGTAAAATTGCTTGTCAATCAAAAAGGGCATTGTTTCTTATGTGGTAGTAGCCAGAATAATTAGATTCTGGTGTTTCTGGCTTTAGGGCCAACACGGCTGCAAGTCAGGAAGTGATCTAATCATAGAAAGGTGTGAACAATATATTGTCCTCATAAAAAAGTGGGGGAAAAAAGAGACAAGAGGGGAAAAGGCTTCAGCTAGCCCACAAAAAGAAAGCAGTTCTGTGCCCTTTACAGAGTCAACAAACCCAGAATCCTCTCGAGGGGTCCTAATCCAAGCCCATCCAGTTCTGGTTGTTAGTTTACAGTGCCTTGTTAGTTTACCTTGCACAGTGCTTTCCATGCTATGATGTTAAAAAGAGAGTATTTAAATATTTAGAGCTGCAGGTTCAAAAGACAAAAGATTCAAAACATCCACATTTTATAATGTGGAAGAAAAATCTACTCCAAAAAGTTATAGTAATCATGTCCCACAAAATGTCCCTGCTCTGAGCCAATCAGGGACAAATGTGTCCCTTCATTCAGAAATATAATGCCCCCTTGGACGACGCCGTGTCATTCCGAATGCCAGAAAGCAGTGGCGGGTTGCATCATTCTCTAAGTTCTAAGTTTCTAAGTTCCTGAGTTTCATCAATTTCCCAAGTGTCAGAAGACTCCAACAATGTGTAAAGGCAGCACTCCTCTGCTAAAGACAGCTGTATAGAGGCATCATTGGCTTCAACGAATGTTCCACTGCTCTTTTTTGAATGTTTTGTTATTTTTAAAGCTGCTCTAGCTAGTTTCTTTATATTAACAATAACTGGTTATAGCTAATGTCACGAGCAGGGATCACTTACAGTGATGAAACCAAAGACCATCTCCTAACTCAGGTAATGTTTGTGCCATGTATATGAAGCAGGTATCCCTTGTCTTTACTATTGTAACCATGACAACAGAAGTCTATGGGATGATAACCTACTGAACTCCTAAGAGATAGGTAGTAGGGACCTAATGAGTCACAGCTATGTTCCAGTAACAAGTGATAATGGGCTATTAAAAGGTGTGGTAACATCTGAGGCGGGTGCACCCGGGTGACTAAACCCACCACACTCCACTTTGTTTCTAAACCAGGCGTCCCACCCAACATCCCTGCCCCTCGACCCACTGGCTGCCTCAGAGCATTTGTCATACTAAAGCATGACAAAGAGCCCTAGCTACACCTCATGCCTTTGTTACCTCAGTACATCCCACTAACACACCTGTTTCTCCTTCCTCACTTAGTTTCCCTTACAAACAGACAGATCTCCTGCATCCTCAAATCTCACACACCCCTTTTTCCATGCATTTCACTGATGCCCAGGAGACACTGTATGTTCTAAGCTTCACCATCCCACACCATGATTCAAAGAGCACATCCCTAGCTAGCATGAATACCCTGGCTAATAATTTAGCATGCTAATGTGAGTGGTGCAACAAGCACTTCTATTGAAATGGCAAATGTACGAGCACAATATTACAATACAAAACCAAACTTTGACTTCAACTCTTTGTGCTGTAGGGAGGAGTCTCTAATTATGCACCACTTACTGCCATAGTGTCGACAGTGACGCTTAACCTTGTCTGTTATGTACCAGTTGCTGTGTCAGTGTGAGTGGCGGTCACATAAGCCAAATTTTCGCCATAGCTGACGTCAAGCTGAAAGTGACACCAACAATGCATCTAGTGAGCGCCTGGTCCTACAGAAAGCTGCAGTCAATTGCTATCTTGTTTCTCTTGGCACTGGCTGTTTAGTTCAGTTTATCTTTGAAGAACATTTAAAGCTCCCTTGTCAAACACTCTGGCACTCTGGTTTCACAAAAAATGGGTTTCTGTTGGCTAGACTCTGACAAAAAGTGACTGGGTTTCTGTTTGCTCCCAGCAGCAAGTCTCTAAGGTTCCTGCTAGGATATGTTTTGTTCTAGAGAGCTGTGTGTCACTGTTGTCCACAGGGCACAGGACGGAGCTGACAAGCTCAGATGTCTCTTGAAAACATGATCATCTGGACTGCCAACATAAACCATAGCTATTTCATTAATCTTCCTTAGAATTCAGTTGTTTGTGTTTGTGTTTGTTATCTTGATCTCAGTGGACGTCTAGGTTTTAGGCACCCTGTGTTAGAGAAGCTCATACAGCGTCATCTTTCTGAAGCTTCCTTTATCAGCTGATTCAATGCATTTTTTAAGTTTACTTTAACATAGGATCTTCTTTTATTTTCACATCATGCCTTTAGTGAATGATTTCTAGGTTCCCCTATAAGTAAATTAGTTGTTTTTTGATTATTAACTTTGGGCACTTTTTGCCTTTATTTCCATAAGTGGGTTGTGAAGAGGAGACAAAGACAGAGGGAGATCTGTGACAAATGTCAGTGACTGGACTCAAATAGCTGACATTGCATGTGCACAGTGCATGTGCATATGGGGCGCTGTGTCGTAACCATCCAGCTATGGAAGAACCCAATCTTCTTGTTTTCTTGTTGAAGATGTAGTTGCATTGAGATAAACTGTATTATTGCTCCTCTATGTGGCGTTATGCTCACTGTCCCATACAAATGTCTGCTCAGTGTTCAGAAGCAACATATTAGAAATATCAGCTGTGAATATACATCACATAACTGATTAATCATGAGATCCATTTTTTTTCAGCTACAATCTCTTTTCAGCTCACTGCTCCAGGTACACTCCTGTTACATTAGCTGCACCTGTACATATTAAAGCCCCCCACTAAGCTGGGTGTCACCCCTCTCTCTGGCGTCTGGCCGTTTGGTTTGCTCTGCAAGTCCAGAGATGCTTGGGAGGCACAAGCAGCCAGTCGGCAAGAATTAGAGCAGCGTCTATGATTGTGCTGACGTCTGCAAGGGGCCGGGCTGGAGATTAAGCCCAATAAAAATGTGTGATTTGTTGCTTTCATATTTGGAAGGTGTCAGCTTCAATTCGAGCTAGCATGCTGCCGTGAGGCAGGCTGGGTGACACATATGAAGGATGCACTGATGAACTGCTGGCAATCAAGTGTTAGTTCTCTCATCTGCTCAATGATGGCAAATGGAAACCTCCACTTACTGTTACACAGAGGTTTATTCATATAAAAGCTTAAAAAAGGAAGCAGATTTAATTTGTTTATTCATCTTTTGTTCACTTGTTTTGTTATGAATCAGTTATTCTCTTATGTTTCTGCTAAATATTTCCTGCACTAATGAACAAATACGTTGCTTCACCCTGACATGTCTTGTACCTGGTTTGGTAACACTTTACTTTAAGCCCCTTATTCAGCATTTATAAGCAGTTTACAGACATTAAATAAATTGTTTCTATCACACTGTAATGTAGTTGTATGCAGCTAGAGTGACATTGTTAAGTGTTTATTACCATACAGAAATGACTCCATTACCGCCAAAGAAGACATATTTGTGTTTGTCTGTAATATTGTCATTCGTACTCGTGACACTTACAGGCGCCAACAGACTGGGATGAAGTTGTTGTCCCCTGTTTGTTTACATCTGCTAAACACTTGTATTGTAAAATATTTACTAAATGTAACAGCAAAGTGTATATATTTCAAAATTTGTAAGTGTAATAAAAATCAAATATAAAATTCTTTACACTTTATTTTGAAAGACAGCTTCTCATATAAGACCTGGCTCACTGGTAAAACCTCATGGTTTATGACCGTAACCCTTTTTAAAGCAAGACAGCAGTGAGTATCTGTAAATATTAGACAGTCATTCCATTAAGTGAACATCTAAAACAGAAAAAAAAGCAGAGGGAGAAATCATTAAAAAGCCAAAGGGTTAGAATGGTCTCTACGTTATCAGCAGCAAGGATCAACCGACTGTTTAAGGTTCTGGAAGTTTGAAAATATCTCATGCATTAAAAGTGAAGGACGCGAGTTCCCTGAGTTTAATCCTTTTTGCAAGTGCTTCATCAACCTTCAGCTTTTTTGACAAGACAGAAGTTTCAGCATGTATGATTAATAAGATACAAATGTGCAACTGATATTTGATAAATGACTTTGGTTTCATATTCATGATGTACAATGAATATGCAGCACCAGGGGCTTAGGCCTACTTGATTGATCAAATGTATTCCATTCATCACTTATTTTTGCTTAATTAGCATATCTGAAGCAACACCATTAACAGCAGAGGACTATGGGCTATTTGGAAGACGTGATGTATGTCAGGGAGCAGACATACATGCATTCCTCTTTGTCTCGTAGAGCTCATGATCTCAGGAGGCAGAATTCATTATAGAACAGATTTTAGAGCATATTATTTACCAACAAATCGGAGGGACTGAACTACTTCTCTACTCCAAGGATTTGCTCTTCCACATTTAAAACCAATATGGTGTCAGGATATCTGCAGTTGTACAGTGCAGGTAAAAGGACAATGACAGGGTCTGCTGTCTCTGTGAGGAGCACTGGAGAGATGCAACGCCCTTTCTGGGGTATTTCTCAGAGGGACATAATAACCTGAGGACTTTGGTGTGAATAAATGGCAGAAAACAGAGTCAGGATGTGGGTCATTGTAGCTATAAGTTTTAAAGCCCTTCATTAAACACATGAGCTTCTCATTACCCTGCTGCTGTGTGATGAACATTTTGAGCGCTCCTTCCCTCCTCATCCTGTTTACAGGCCAGATGATGCAGAGAATCCATGCTTGTCTGGCACAGAGCAAAGCAAAGTAAATGTTTTGTGTGTATCCAAGCAGGCAAATTCTGATGCACATTTGCCCTATTACAGCACATCAGCATCAGGCAGATGCACGCCAGTGCAAGCAAGGAGTGTACACTTATCATTATTTGATAACATGTTTAATGACAGATTGACAAAGGATTTGCAAATGCGAGCTGGCGTTAATTTCGCTAAGGTTGGGTTTCACTGAGTCTGCAATGCATAAGTGTACTTTTGTGCATAATCTGATTTTTCAACTAAGCTATTAGAACTGTTTTAGAAAGTAACTCCGAGCTGGGGAGAATGTAAACACTTCTGATGTTTTATGTCAGACAGTGGACATTTCTGAAGCTTTCGTTCATTTCAAAACAGTTTTAGATCTAGACTTTGGTCAAATCACTGACACCAGGGGTGAAAATATTACATTATATATGTGGGGGCTGTTGAGTTGGATCGACTTCTCTACATTTAGAGTCATTTCTTTGACAACATCTATTCTAGCTGCAGTTTATCTTCTTAATTTTACTTTATTATTAAGGAGAGCCATGCATGCAGCCGAGCTTTATCGCTGTGTAATGTTCCCAGTGCTCTAATGTAAGGTACTGCAGTGTGTTTTTTTTTTTTTTTTTTTATTGAAATTGTCTCCTCATATATGCATTTGAGTTTTCTTAATGTCTTTCATAACCAGTTAAAACCCAAGGTTGTCTGTACATCTATCTGTGTGTGACAGCACAAAACTGACTGCGTTCTGTAATTAGCCATGACATGTTGGATATATGGTTCGATTAACTGTGCTAATATGCAGATGAAATAATATAAAGCATCAAATGAATTATAGGTCTGTTTCATTTAATTATACGGGATGCGTTACCTGAAGTAATACCTGTAGTATTTACATGTACTCATATTAGAACGTTATGTTTATGTGAAAAACGGGAGCAGCCGATGTGGATTTCCACCCACTACACTTCCTGTGCCTTCAAACGGTGGTTGCATGATGGGAAGTTTGTTTTATTTAGATCACAGCTATACAACATCCTGTGTACCACCAATAAATACGACACCGACTTTGACGTATTAGAGCAAATTATGGCAAAAGACAACTAATTTCCTGTTGCGACTGCACTGATGAGAGCATTTTTCTTTGGTTGGCCTTGGGTGAACCTCTACTGGGCTGTGCTGAATCCTCAACGCACTCGCAGCCACTGAATAACGATTTGGATCTACATTGCAGGGAATTGCAGTTGAAAACACGGAGTAAAAATAAAATACATTTTCAATAAAAACTGATAAATTCTGTGTTGCAATGTCCCTTGTTGTTAGTAAAAAAGTCTCAGTGTAAAAACAAACAGCCAGGAGGATTCTCATCTCTGTTCTGCTGCAGCTTAAGAACAACGCTTGGCTCAATTTAGAGTAAGTTGCTCCTCTAAAACATAATGGCCCAACAGACAAATCAAAGACCCGTCGCTGAAGAAAGGCACTAAATAATTTATAGCTTTAATCTGCTCACTGAGGTGTGTGGTCTTTGACAGTAATTATAAATGCAGGGAGAAATTATAGCTGAATACTTTAACTGCATTAGGAGTCATCTGATGAACAACGTGATTGCCTGCTCATTCCCAACAATAGGGGGCAAGTTGGTGTCACAGCATTCAAATCACCACAGTGCTCATGTGCTTTTTCCCATTTACCATCAAATGTCAGTTGCCCGTGATAAAATAGAGATTTGATGGGTGGAGGTAATTGAGGACTTGATTGCTTGAAAAGAGATGAATTGCATAAAATGTTTATGAATTTAGAAGGCAATTATTTTTAATAGCCTTGAAATAATAGAGCTGGAGGAAATATGTTTAATTGTTATGATACCATCTTGCAGCAACAGCAGCGGCGTTCACAGGAAAGCAATAAAGTCTGACAAGAAGATATATCATTGAAGAGTATCTAAAAGTCATAAGGTAAAAGAGAATGCAGAGTGCTGTACGGTATGAGGACGCTGTCCTTTGTGTCTTACAGGTTCTCCATGGATTTGAAAGCTTAAAATAGATCAAGAACATATACTGAATTTAAATATGAGATACAAGGTAACATTTTATTTTATGGGTCTGAATATTCTCCTGATAAATTCCCGGGGAGGACTAGTCACAGGGGAAACTGGAATGTCCTTGAAAGTAAGGTTCAGGTTTAACATAAGTAAATATTAATTTATTAGTGGAAACTTTATTCTCCTTATATGTTGAGTTGTAGGTTTGCCTGTAGACATCGCTGCACGTTGAGCTGACTGAAAGGCTCTGGGTTTTGTTGGATTTTTCTTTTATTATTATTATAATGTATGTAATTAGAAAGTGTACCAAGTGAACCAGATTTCTATTTTCCCTATAATTAGTACCTAATTACTTCCATGGAAATTACCGAATCATTTAAAAAACATTACCATTATTTCTATGACATGAAAATGTGTTATAGTCTTGCATTTATAGTCAGTAATTTCATCAGCTGGTCAGTGTGTATACTGATCGCAGTAATAACTAAGTATCTTACTAATATTAAAACAAGCTGCTAACTTTGCAAGCAAACAATTACAGAGACAACTTGGGAAAAACGAGCACAAGCTGTTATCAAATGTTAACTCTTTATTTGAAGTAAGTAAAAAAGGTGCATGTGTCACAGGTCTCATCTGTCTTGTCTTTATCTTTGCTGCATGAAACAGTTTTTTTTCTTCTAAAATATATTTACATGTGAAATATCCTTGTTTCCAAACAGCCTAATTATTTTTGAGTCATGTACAGAATCCGAGTCTGAACCGGTGATTAAACATTTATTAAAGTGCTTTTTTTTCTCTTCTATCATTGCAGCACAAAACATCTTTACATAGCAATGCACTGTACAGGTCTGCATGTGTGTTCGCGTGTGTCGGCTGCCTGTTTTAACAGCTGCACATTTATTTATGCAGGTGTACAGTATCACAGAAGTTGTAAAGTACAATTACTTCTTTATTTTGTCTTTGAAATACAATTGAAACTTGACGTATCATACAAATAAATAGTAGTCATAGCCTGGGCTATTGCATGCAAACATCAGCAATTATGTTTCTTCAAGCAGTAATACATTTCATTACTGGTGATGCATTGGAGCAGGGTGCAAAAGTATCTCTTAGTGTTTCCTTATACAGTTTCTAACCAGTGTGTCTTCGCTGTACTCCACGAAATGTTTTAAATGATGCACACTACACAATAAAAATGGTTGAAATAGCTGACCCTTGTATTAAAATAAAAAAGGAAGAAAAGGAAAGAAGCGGCAATGTGAAGAACTACTCCTTGTCCATTTCTACATATTGTGAATGGTTGTCAGGTGATTTGCTGTGAGTTTTACTCAAGTGGAGTTTGACTGCGTGATTACTGGCAAATGTCCGACAGCAGAGCTTACATTTGAACTTTGAGTCAATGTCCTCTTCTGTGACTAGAGCTTCTGTGGCTCTGACACTGAGGACCTTCGACAGTTCCGGCTCCTCTACCTTCGTCTGGTGCTCTAGCGGCATTTTGCACATGTCTTTGATTTGGAACCCGAGATGGGACTCCAGATGGGAAATGAATGCGGTCGGTGACCTAAACTGGGAAGCGCAGTCATTGCAGTAGAAGACGGGGTGACCCGTGTCCATGTTCTTCAGAAACTTGGTCCCTCCGGTTTTCCGAAGTTGGTATTTTACATTTGCTAACCAATGGCTTATGGTGGTCATGGACAATCCAGTGAACTTGGAGATGTGCATCCGTTCCTGAGGGCCGAGGTCTGAGAGCAAGTACTTTCCCTCAGAGGTCTGGAAGAGGCTGGAGGCAAACTGAGCTTGGAGGATGAGAAGATGGCGAGGGTTCCAGTTTGACTGTCTACCTTTACGCTTGTGGACCGAGTACACCTCGGCGGACACGTCCTCAAAGCGCCTGACGTCCGATTCCAGTTTCATAGTCGGGATTCGCGATGGTATGGAGGGTTTTGGTGTCGTGGCTTTTGGAAGAACTTTAACCATGTCGGCTATGTCAGACAGAGCATATTTCTGTGGCATCGGGGTGGACGGCTGTAGTAGTGACGGACTTGGCTTGCTGTGTTTAGATTTCGTCAGGTCTATCGGTTGGTCATCACTAACAAAAAGAAAGGTATTATCAGGTCTATTTTTTACAGGATTTCCAAGCATCAAAGCAGGTTTCTCACTGCTACGGTTGATATCAGCAAAAACAGATTGGGCACGAGCAGAGAGTTTATCTACCTTTGAGTTACTGGGCTTGTTTGCTTTGCCCAGGTGATTGTTCAGAACGGACTGCAGCGCACTGAGAGGGTTTATGCCAAGTACATCTGGAATGTCAGTGAGAGGCTCTGAAGCAGCGCTGCGTCCGTTGCTGGCAGAGGGGCTCGGCGTCTTGCCTCTGTCAGAGAAATGTGGGCTCAACTTCCCTTTGATCGCTTCACTCCCCTCATTCACACAGTCAGCATCAAGCTTTGAAGAGGAAGAGGAATCATCCTGACAATCGCTGTCATCATTCTCCACCAGATCAAACCTAATATTCTGAATTTCTTTACCATCGCTAACGCCGGCCTTCTCTTTTTTGATGTCCACATTTTGATGCTGTCCCTGGGAAGCTTCAACTCCCACAGCACTGTGGTAAAACTTCGCCTTTGGCGCAATCGGTCTCAGTTTGTGGTTAAATGTCTGCTTTAGCTGTGCAGGTGGAGATGCAGAGAGAGGGGCGCTTTTGATGATGCCGGAGAGTTGATAGGCAGCGTGAATGCTCGGGTAGGCGCTCCAGCTCGGTGTCCCTGTTTGAGCTTTATTGATGGCAGAGGCCACTGTGTTGGCTAAAGACTTAAGAATGTCCCCTCCTCCACCCGAGTCCTGTTCAAGATCCTCCTCGCGGAGATAAGGGTACTTAAAAGCCCCATTGCCTGCCTTTTGATCCTCACTGTCTTGCTTGTCTTCTTTAGCTTCAGTTTCTTCCATTTTCTCTGATGTGCCTTCCCCCTGGCCTTCTTTCTCACTGCTACCGGGGGAAGAATTTTTTGGAGTCACCTTTTCTCCCTCGGTGTCGCTGGCAGCAGGCTCAGCTAAACCTTGGATCTTCTCTATGGCCAGGGGGTCAAGTGCTAACTGTTTACCTTTTTTGGAGGCTGAGTTTGTGACTTTGATGAAGTGTCCAGTAACCATCATATGTGTGGTGAGTTGCTGAAGGGTGTCATGGGAGCTTCCACACTCCATGCATTTAAGAATCTGAGATTTGCACGTCTCAAACTGCCAAGTGTAACTAGCTCCATTCTGATAGCCATATCGGTTATTATTTGCATTTGAAATTGATGCGGCCCGTTGTGCCTCAGTGTAGCCAGATACACCAGTTGTAGAGTCAGGGGAACAAGGTCTTACCGTTTCGAAGGCCCGCTTCTTTGCTGGTGGTAACAGTTTGGGTGTGATTACTGGGATCGGCTCTTTCAAAGGCACTTTTTGGTAATGCTTAGTTTTAATCATATGGACGCTCAAATCCTGGAGCGAGTCAAAAGAGTGGCCACAGTACATGCATTTCAAAACTTTCTGGGCATCTTCCTTCCCTTCCATCTCCAGCAGTGAACGCTTGCGTGGCTTGGACCACTTCTTGCTTCGATCATCTTCAGTATCCTTATTGTCATCTCGATAGTGGCCAGTCTCATTCATATGCACTGTCAGGCCAACCAAAGTGTCATAGGCTGCACTACAGTCCTTGCACCTGAACTTGCTGGCACCAGTAAACACAGGGCCATAGAGCGGAGGAGGCAGAAGAATTACTCTGTTTGCTGTGGTTGTTGTCCTGGTAGTGTCCACTCTTGTTCATGTGGACAGTGAGCTCCACAAGAGTGTCATATGCAGCGCTACAGTCCTTACAGCGAAATCGGCTGGCTCCTGTGAACACGGAGCCACAGGGTTTGGTGGTTTGCCTGTACAGGTGGACGGAGCTGAAGAGGTTGGGTTTGGACGCAGGCTTTGGGGAGAGTGTCTGCTGCAAGGTCTTGGAGAGCGCATCCTGGTGCCAGTCGAACTCACTCTTGGTGCTTCCATTGGTGCTGTCACAGTTGGCTTTGCTGGTGTTTTTGCCCATTTTCAAGTCCATCCCTATCCCCGTCCAGTATGAATCAGAGAGAAAGTTTGCATAGGCTGCCCTCATTTTGTCCAAGCTGCTGCCTGTCTCTTCTTTATGTCTGGAGCTGCGACTTCCCTCCTCCCTTTGGCTCTCAGGTGGCGAGGAGGTTTTGAAGTCTGAGAGCCTGTCACTGCTGTCGCTAAGGCGCGACTCCAACTCTGCCTCCTGATTGGAAAGGATACTAATGGGAGAGTTCTGGTTGCTGTAAGTGTTAGTGCTCTTGTTGTCTAGCTCCCTGTCCTCAGACACTTTGGGACTGGTCTTCTCTGAGCAGTCCTCCTCAGTCTGAGTGTCGTTCTCTGCGTCCTCCTCGGCGACAGAATCCTGAAGAACAGCATCTTCATCAGGCATGTACACTAAAAAAAGAAGAGAAGGGGAAATTAACGACATTAACATTTGAATGGATTTCTAATGTAATTTCAAAGGTACGATATTTTGACAACCCACATACACATTTTTTTTTAAATGAGAAGTCACAGAAGCAATTTCAGACAACATAATGGCAGCTGCTTTGTGCCTTGGGAGGTTGGAGAGTATAGCTGGACATAATGTCTTTACTAACAGACCGCTGCTGGTGTAACACCACCATGTGATTCACGACAGGCCATTGACTTAGTGCTGTGTTCAAGGTTTTTCTGGCCTCAAGTTGAGATGTTTACAACAATCATTGGCCACTGAGTGACAAAAGGAAATTGATTCTTCTGGGGCCTGTTAGGTGTTATTGCAAATGACCAATTTCATGGTGATTACGGATGCCTCAAAACTGCAATGGAAATGTATCCCTTCTGTTGTGGATAACAGCTTAACACAAACTCAGTTATTCTAATGTCTTACATGACCTGAAATGATGTGAAGACATTACTTCACAAGTTAATGTCGCTATCACAAAGTTCCAGTAGTCAGCCATTCAACATCAGGAAACTGACTTTGTTGACAGCAAAATAAAAAAATATGCTGTAAATGAATGAATGCCCAAGATGTTGATCATGCTGGTGGAAAAGCTGATTCAATTATCAGTGTTAAAACTAGACAATTATACGAAATTTCAAAAGATTGCTGGCAATCTGTCACATCATTATATTTTCCCTGACAGTCTCATAAACAGCAATTACTTCTTTCATTATTCACCTGTTCATTCTCTCAACTCATAGAGCACAAACATTATTGCGTCAATTAACAGATAATTAAACAACAGTATCTAATTGACACATTTGCCATCATCCAATTAGTGGATCCTCTGACTCAGCATAGAGGAGTTTTCATGTCCTGCTCCACATGAGCACAGCTACAGAAGAATACAATGTCCTTTCTGACAATAACCATTACACATTACTTTAAATCTGATGTCCCAATAACCCGCGTCAACAATATCACCACCAGTGTTTGCATATCTCTGCAAAACATCCTGCAATAAACGCAGTTTGTCAGTGTTGTCACATATTGGGGAGAGTTTCCACCTCACAGTCAAGCTGGAAAATGTGCATTTTGGGAGAGATGTGGCAGATGTGCTCTGTGTTAAATATGAATAGGACATAACAGCCCTGTCCAGGCACTTATGCATTTCATGTGGCTAATATTTCCTTTCTGAATAGAGGGCACTCCATGAGGGGATGGTTGAAGCTGAGCACTCAGGAGTCCCACACTGGGCAGCCTGGAGAATGTCTTCCCTTCTTTGCCTTCTGAAAATAAGACTTTTTTTTATCAATATTTCACAAGTGCCTCAAGAGAAACCCTGGAGGTGAATTGCTTGCTGGCTAATGGATGGAGATGGAGATGGGATTCGGACTTTCAAAACAAACATGGAAAAAGGGGCCTGGTGAACAAGAGCTCGCACATACACACACACACACACACACACACACGAGTCCCAGTGTGCACTGACCTTGATCCACCGCAAGAGAGATGTTTTGATTGGCCTACCGAGATCAGTGATGGCCTCCAAAACATCCCTAATGCTGGGAGAAAGAGTTGTCAAGAGCACAGAGGTATGTTTTATTTATACTCTTCTATATAGTATTCACAGTGAGGGAGAAGACCAGTGGCTATGACAAGCTCCCAGTTGATGCCGTCTCTTTTCAAAGTCATCACAAAAAACTGAAGGGCCGGTACGAACGAGCACCAAAGTGGGGAGATGAGCAATTTTTCCAGTCCAGTGGTGGTTAAATACAAATGACTCATTCTTACTACACACCGTCACGTAAAGGCTATTTCCTACTTACATTATATACCTTAAAATTTGCCAAAACATGCCATCCAGTTTCACCTACACTGTTAGTAAAATAAATATGGATCTTCACACTGTTAGCGCTGTTTTTCTGGAAATAACCTCTTACATGTATTTGGATCAATTTTAATGTGAATGCTTGTGTTATCTTGGTATTTGAGGATGGGTTTGACAGAGATTAACAGCTGCCCTCCCTGCTGTTCTATGCCTTTCTATCAGATGCCCTAAGTAGCCGACATCCAGAGGCACCAATTAACCTTCTGGCAGGGATCACTTGAGGAAATGTGCATGTCTGACTGTGCTTCTCACACCGTTTGCAAGCTGTGCTTTGCCAGCCCTGCCACAGTACTGCTGCCATGCCAAGCTGCATTACTCTTTAATACAGGATCAGATTCAAGAACAGCGCCACACCAACAGGCTACACCTACAAAACACTATTACAACAAACAAGTTTGTCAAGAACGAAGAACAAACTGCCAATTTTCCTCGCGAAACAGCATCGTTGAAAGTCTAAGAGCATGTGTGAAGAGCAGCGATTGCTCATTCTTGTGCACATTTTTCACAACTTAGAAAAAAACAGGAAATGCCTGTTTTAAATGTTGCCTCAGAGTCCCAGCAAGGCAACTGCCAGCCTCACTAGCCTTAGAAAACAAGAGGCTGTCGTGCCTTGCCTGAGATTTAGCATGTCATAAACTGCTGTAAAGCCTCCAATCTGTGTCACTACAAATTTATATCTTCAGTCAGAGATATGCAAAGGTCAAAAAACCTGGGGTGTCCATCATAAATCAGGCCGTTGAAGTGTTTATAACCTTTATCCATTAGAACAGACTCTTGGCATAGCAAAGCCTGGATTTACAGAAGCAGCAGCTTGTTTCTGAGCCAAAAGGCTTTACCCCAACATCTAGAGAAACCAGCTAACTGCATAGGAAACCATAGATTACATTCACTGCTACGTTCATGGCAGCATGCTGCCCAGCTGGATTGGTGCTAAAGGCTTACATGACAACAGTTACAACTCAATTTTAAGCATTAGTATGTTCACAGAGCACAGTCCCCACTCCCTAGTGTGAGTGAGTCTATTCAAAATGTGTCAGTCATTTTAGAAATGTGTGCGCCAGCTGTAAAAGGGCACTCTGTTTCCAATATTAACATGCCAGTAGAAACTTCTGTAATGGTGAGAACATCAACATGTATCCTTTGGAAGGTCAACACTTCCTTCATTAATCTGACAAGCCACAGAGAGTTAGCGGCCTCAGGAGCTTAGCTAATGGACAGCTGCAGTACCCAGCCCAGGACTTTGTGAGTATCGGAGGTAACACTATCTTCAGAGAAGATTGGGTAATTCATAGGTGCCAGTGACAGGTCTGCATGTCTGTGCCACTTTCCCCAGCACTCTCCGCTTGTCTCAAGCTGCAGTTTTTGCTGCTTGCAAATCAATATCTCTTTTTACTTCTCATTGATTGCCTAGCGGTGGGACCAACCTAAGCAGGACTGTTATGACATTTCTAGATTTCCCCCTGTCCTTGGAACAATCAATTACATGCGCATGGCAATCAAAACCTCTTTGCAAAATGAACCTGCTCCATGACATTTTCATCTCCTGGATTTATGCCATGTAAAAAAAAAAAAAGAGGGGAAAACAAGGAGGCCTGTTGGAGAGGCAGAGCACATGCTAACAATGCAGGTCACTGAATCTTTCTCCGTTCAGTTTTCACTCACATGTACCCAATTAATTGTGTCTGCACATTTAAAAACACTTAGTAACTGAGCTCATCTGCGGTTCTAAGTAGGTGTGAAATGTCAGTCAAAAAGTACTTTGTGTACAAAATATAATTCCAAAGTTGTGAAGCTCTTTGGTGCCTGCAAAGCTGGGAACAGGATGGTGTTTATAAATGTCTCCATGATGTGAGCTATCATTAGAATGAGACACGCATGCCACAAGGTTTAGTATTTGACAGTGATATCTGACTAGCTCAGTGAGCAGTGCACGTCGAGATCAAACAGATATACTGTCAGCCACCCCGATGATAGTCTTGATGACACATCTGAAGTTAATTCTGAACTGAATCACATGAGAAATGGTGAGGAGCTAATTCGGAGCCCTGGAGCCATCTGTATAAGGATCTGTAAACACCTCTCTCTTCATTGTTCCCTGTCAGGAAACAGTCTCCCCGAGCCCAAGGACACTGCAGAGCAAAGAGCGAACAATCGCACTCAGGCTGCTCCTTTTGACAAAAAAAAAAAAAAAAAAAGTCTGCAGGTTAATTGATATCACAGAATGAATAAAGTTTATGACTTGCTTTTAAACAGGAATCTGTCATTAGTTCCAACCTGACCCATTATTTCATTTTCAACACCCTGACGTCAAGTAGCTTCAACGATGGCCTTAACAGGTTTCATAATAATGCAGACATGCTGCGACTGCACCATGTTGCATTTAGAAGCAGGCGGCTATTAACAGTACACACACTGGTCAAGATGCAAAGGACAACACATAGATTAGATAATGAAAAGTGGGTTTAAAAGCAGCCATGAAGCCCCACAAAGTGGGTTTGAGGCTTAGACTACAAAGCCATGAGACGGAAACACTCACGTTCATTTTTGCATGCATGATGGAGATGTTACTTAAAGCGCATTACTTACTTCACTAAGCACAAGTTATTCATGCAGATAAATGCCTTGCTTTCATACACCCTCAACTTTAATATTTAATACTCTAATATAATCAACTGAAAACTCGCAGCTCAAAAAAGACACGGACAACTTGAGGACAGATTGTGAACACAGCAAACTGCACAATGTGCTCAGATGGACCCAAAGCCAGATTAATATGATAGGATCGCAAATATGACACCATATCCTGCCATCTGGCTGTTCATTTGGGCAAAAATGATCACAATAATTATGGCAATTAATCAAAAATGTTTTCACAACCAACATTCTGTTAACTGAAAACACAGAGAACTTTGGAATGCACAGTCATTTCAAGTATTAAACACAGAAAATATTCAGAGCCAGTCATGTGTTCATATTTTTTATCTAATGATACAAAAGTCTGTGCTTGCATGGTGCACGGGAGCTGATCGTGACATTTAGGGAGCCACATCAGATTGCCCTGCCCAGCCCAAGGAGCACCGTGCCCCCGTGATGTCACCGAGTGACGCTCCTTTTGAGCTACATGCTCCTACACCGAGACACATCAGTTGGCCTGCTGCCTAATTGGAAGGTAGCGGTGGGAGAGAATTGCAGTCTGCACTCCAACACTGATTTCATCACTCTGAACGTCCCACAGCCGCCGCATCACACGCAGGTGCCTGCCAAAGGCCCCCCCTGTCAGTGGCGGCAGGCAAAGTCCTGCACACATGTCCACCCTGTTTCCTTTACCAAACCAGCAGCATAAAGCCAGGTCGAGATTATAGATAGCATATAGTCAATAATATACATGAGAGAACAAGTCTTAGCTACTTTTGGTTTTATGCCCATGTTTTGAGTCATTGCTGTGGTGGAAGGCAGCTAAACACATTTCCTCCAATACTGTAGTTACTGTAAATGCAGTTCTGATACACATTCAAATGCACTTTACCATAGAAGACTTTCATTTTTATGCTGCTTTACACTTTAATAATTAAAATATTGTAGTTTTTACTATATTTCTTTGACAACCACGCTCTAGCTAAAAGTAACTTTTTAAAACACTATCAGTTTATACAATATGATGCGTTACTATAAATGAAGCTAGTTCTGCATATGAAGCACTTAAACTGAGCTCAGCCTCAAAGAACGATGACATTAAACTACTGCTCAGGCTACATGCTAACGATCCAGCAAAATAACACTGACCCTAACCCTAATCTGTACGATGAGAACCTTTACCTCGATAAAATTGTGAACTCATGACGTACATGAGCAATGGGGTGTTTTATAGTGTAGTATTACTAATTTTACTTAAGTAAATTATCTGACTGTTTCTTAGATTGATGCAAATCTCATTACAAATTTCATCATTTTGAAAAGAGGGCAGATTTCTCAAAGACCACTGTGTCAAAATCAAGGCAAACTTCATGCCTAAATGCCACTAGAGAGGTTTTTAGCTGGATAAGCTAAATGTGCTGTAACGTGCTGTTTTGTATAAGCAGTGTACCACTTTCACCTATTCACCCACTTCTGCCAACAGGCAAAGGTAAATATAAACAATTTGGCGAACATATGGACTCATGTTACAAGTGAAGAGGATTAGAAACCTCAGTGTGTACTTGTCAGATTATAGATGATCTTTCCTGCCCTTACTGATACACAGTTCCAGTTGGCAGAGCAGAAGCTGGGCAGCTTCAGCTGCACTGTATTTTCCACTTGTGCCGCTCTCTCACTTGGTTTCTGAAGAGCCTGTGCAGCGACATGATGAGGTCTGATGGTTCCTTTTTGCAGAAGAGCAGTTTACCCCTCATTCACCCTTATCAGAGAGTGAACCCATCATCTTACAGTACGCCACTCAAGGTGCTTCACATATTGGAGCTGACCAGTCGAGCAAACAGGGCGGTACTAATAAAAGACCATCTTGCCTCGGTTCAAATTTCCCTGATTGAATGTCAGTCAGGAATGTTTGCGTGGCAGCAGGGAGGAAAGCGGGCCATCGTTTAAAGGACCACTGCTCTGCACACATAAGGCCTTTGTTCTAGTTTTATGAGATACTGAGTGAAAGGTACGATGGCCTCCACTCACCTAATGTGCTGTTTGTTTTTCACGCCCACTAGCCCGGCTAAATAAAGAGCTTTCCGATTCCAATTCAATCACTGTCTGATGTTCTGTAAACAGCTGCATCTGATTCGTCAGATGATTCTGCTTTATTTTGCATCTGAGGGACAATATCCAAGATTTAATTGTCTATAATATTAAATTCATCTTTAATTTTATTGTTATCTCATGTGTTATTTCATAAAATAATATTAAGTATCAAAATGCAAGCCGCTAGCGCCAAACCTCCTTCCCTGCTTGTTCCGTGGACTGTGTTTCATTAGGTCTTCCCTTGAGATCAGCAGACGTATATCCGGCGCGCACAGTCCCTGCATCGTAAACTTTGCCTGAACCCTAAACACTGGCCCTCCCAAACTGCAAAAGCCTTCCATCAAGGTCAGGCCTTGATGAATCTGATAGTGCAGCTGGAAGAGACAGTGTGTATTCTATTAAAACAATCTGCATTTCACCGACTCTCCCCGCCCGCTCTGCCCCTGTATGGATCTTTCATTAGACTCTGGATGGGCTCCAGCCCAGGCTTTCTTTGTACAAGCAGTTTTATGCAGTTTTCAGCAAAGGGAGGCTTTTTTTTCTTTTTACATTCCAAGTTCATTAATAGTAGATTGCCACTTTTTCCTTTCATTAAATACAATGAGGCTACAGAGTGAATTTGCAGCTGAAGTGTGGTACTGTCAGTTTCTAGTGGGACCAAAGGCTGCTTCATAGCAAGCATAAAGGGAGAGAAGCAAGCCCGCCAAACCTGGAGCTCTGTGGGACAAGACGAGCAACAGTAAGAGAGGCAGAGATGCTTCAAAACAGCCCGCTCCCTCCTATTCCGATTCATTTTAATGGCAAATTTGTTGTCAAGCATCCTCCACACAATGATTAGGGCCTGCTGTTTTCTGAAAAGTGCAAACTTCTGGATTTGCCTGGTGTGCATTGTCACTTTGACAGCCCATTCTGAGAACAATGGCTGCCCAAATAGTGAAATGTGTTGGCACCCAATAGTTGAAAGTTTCCACTCAAAACAGGCTTTCTGCTGTTTGCGGGTATTCTGCTGTGTTGATATCTAGATGTTGATTAGAATGAAAAAAGAAGCCAGTGAATTGGGCTCCCCAGAGCAGGCACATCAAGCATTGTATGAGAATGACAGTCACTCCATTGAGCCAATTATTTCTGTTCATAAGACCTGTTTCTATATCAACTGGTTAAAGACTACAGTCATTGTTAGAGCATCTGAATTAAACTACTGGTAGAATTTACAGAAAACCAACAGCATTTAATACCAGGACTGCCCACTTTAGTGTGGCTTTTACTACATGGAATAAATACAGACATAACACTATTACCATTAACTGCTAAAGTTTAATACAGCACTCTGCAGAATGAATGCAAAAAATGGAAGAATGCAAACATAGTCTAACCTTTTTATTGTGAGCTCAGATTTTGTCAAATTATCCTGAAGTCACAACCAATAAAAGAAGCATAATAAAAGCAGCTGCAGCTCCCTGAATGTGTGGGAGATATGTTCATTATTACAGCACTGTAAACATATCAGATCTGTTCAAATATTACCACTGGAAAAGTCAGTGCATCAAAACTACTTTTTCTCTGTGCTCTATCCTCATTTAGCCTACAAGTCAGCGGCGTGACATTTCTAAGGTGCTCAGCTGTAATGGAGGAGGAGTAGGTGCCGAGTGCAAGACGAGTGCAGAGCCTTTTTTATTCATTGCATGGGAGAAAGTGGTTAATTTATTGAAAAGAAGGTAGGCGGACGGAGCAGCGGAACGGAACTGATACCCTGCGTGGCTGTAGGTTGTGCACCGAGGGGGAGGGGAGAGGGGTGGCGGAGACCAGAGCGACAGAGGAACGGTTAATGGAAATGAGTGACAGGCTTTCAGAATGATTTACAACGGGTGGCGCTGCGGCAGAGCCAGCGCTTGATGGATGATCCTGAAAGACGGAGACGAACCATAAATCATGTCTTTGAATCATTGACAGAGATAAAGGAGGGAGAGAAAAAGCAATGGCATTGACGTTCATTCTTCCAATAATGTACATTGACGAGTTACACTACGGAGCCTTAATTAAAAAGTGAACACGGGTCTTCTCCCTCTCTCTGCCCCCCACTCCTCTGTCCCTCCCCTCTCTTCTCTATTGCGATATCACGATATCAATGGTAATTAAAGATGCGGCATCCCAGGGCCTTGTCCTATAGCCACTTCCTCCGGCTTCCCACGGCAGCCAGATTAGATAAGTGCTCTGCTAAAGATAATGTCATCCTTCAACAATATCAGTGTGGGTCTGGCCCATTTATTTCTACATCTGTAAACACACACACATAAACTGTGACGGGAGGCAGATGCTGGGGAAAAAGCTTGGCTTCATTTCTTCAGAGGAAGAAACAAATAAGAGTTCTAGGGCGAATGGACAAAAACTAAACACTAATAGTTTTCAGGTACATATGTTACGGTCGTGGCTTTAATCTACAAACCAGCATTAAAAATTTAGCATGTCAGGAACATTACATTTTTCCAAGTGCCATTAAAAAACTGTTATTCTGTCTGGAGTGCAGATGGCACTTTGATAAACAGGAGGAGCCCTGTAGGAGCAGCGAGCCTGAATGAGTGGCATTCCACATCAGCTGAGCTCCCTTAAAGTGCACACAATAGAGCAATGAGGTGAAAGTAATCCTAAACATCTGTCTTATGTGTCCTACACGCACAGGCTGTTTGTTCAAGTTCTAGGAAAGACATTAGTAAGAGGGGAGTGAGACGGCGAGAGAGGCGGATGTATCAATTCATGCACTACTTCTCCAAAGGGATTAAGCAGGGCCTCTGTTGTCTGTCCTCTCGCTGCTCTGGCAAACAAAATGGAGACGAGTGCCCTACTAATGCAAATAGCCTCCTTCATCGGGTACTGTAGCAAGCATGTGTTTAAATGAATGCCACAGTATATCACCAAAACGGCTGTTAATTATTCAAACTTTACATTTTATAACCCACTTTATGGGGCCTCTGCAGAAAGCAGCGCACAATGTAAAGCTGCTAAAAATACCCCGTTCTTTGTATCTGAGAGCAGGATGCAGTGTTTGTCAAGGCCTCGTGGACGCCTGCTCTGCCCATGTGAGAAAGGACAAGTGATGGGAATGTGGCAGGCCCGGTGCACTGTCCTGTTTGACGGCCACACAGGGAGACCGGGGGGCAGTCGGTCAGCCCGCTGCGTATGCTGATATTCGCCGACAAAAAAACTCAAAGTCACAAAGCTGTTGCCCTCTCTCTCTCCATCCCTGTCCTGCTGTGAGAAGACATTTTGGCAAGCCAAAATGGAAACGAATACACAATGGTCATCTAGCACTGAAAAGCAATAATATTGGTCACTGCCCTGTGTGTGTGTGTGTGTGTGTGTGTGTTTGTATATTTATGAATGATTCATGCTGCAGCGCAACACAAGAGCTCCCATTTTCATTTGAAGGCTTGAAGTTGTTCATATCATGTTTGATCGCATCCTTGCATCAAAACACAGTTTGATGGACAAGGGAAATAATTACTTGTCATTCATGTGTCTGAGGTTTCCCTTCTCTCCTCTTTTGTTGCTGTTAAACATGTTCCTCTGTTAAACACTTTTTCCTCACCAAACTCCAAAATGATCTCCCTTAACTTTCAAGTCACACTTTTAAACAGAAATGAAACCATTTCATTCAAATCACAGAGGCAGAAAGACCGTTAACTCGACTTTTCTGGACACCGACGGTTCAGCTGAATGAATCAAAGGATGTGAGGGTAATGAAGTTCTTGGAGTCCCTGTCATTAGTGGACGATGGCTCTCGTTGATCTTAAACACTCTTAAAAGATGATCCATACAGTAGTGAAGCCAGCTCTGCTGCTGGCCTGATGCCCAAACTGGGAAATAATAATAATAAGTCACAGGGGACATGCTGGAGCTACTGTTACCAAACAACACCCCTCCACTTCCACATTGTATATCCTTAAAAGCAGCATAAAAACAGGAATAATCTGTTTGTCGTTACAGTCTGAACACTAAATATTCAAATTCATAGCATGTGTTCCGTGGCCGTCAGCTGGAACCACAGAGCAGTGGGATGGTTTACAACCTCCTGGGTCTTTTAGAAAAGCAGCATGTAGTGTCCAAGGCCCACCCTCCTCCCGACTCTTCTGCCTAGACCACCCTGCTCGCTGCGTTCCACTACATGACAGGATGATGCTGCTCAGTCCTTGGACCCATCGCATTGTTTTTCTTGGACCACGGTGAAAGCAAATAGCAGCTAAAGGCCCCCGACGCTCGCAGTAAAAACCAAAAACCCGTGCAGTCATTCATCAAAGCCCAGACAATCCGCTGCTCCCCCACCTACTACCGACCCCCCCA
>NW_018128092.1:462549-464842 GCF_001952655.1 Monopterus albus
CACTCTGGGTTTTAACTAGGACTCCAAATAATTCCAGAAATGACAAATGATACTTATATCTCTGGCCTGTGCCGAATCAATAAGCATGCAGAACAACTATCCATCTTGAGAGATATCGACAGAGGTGGCTCGACATTGGCGGAGAAGCACTTGGTGGCTTTATTCAGGATTTGGATGGGAAGGACGGAGGAAAGCAGGAGAAACAGTGCACTCACTTTGAAATGACAATAAACCGCCCAACGCTGTGAGCAATCAAAACCCCATTATTTCAGAAAGCACAACATCCAGAGACATTTTCTGAAACGTATGAAGGAGAAGGCGTCCTCACAGCGAGAAGGCCAACTGACCACTTGTGAAAATATATGCGGCCTTGTGAACCGGGAAAGGGGTTATTTTGACAGGAGCACCTGCACATGTTTACATGGCAGTTGTGTGCTAGTATGAGCTGATGGGTGGCGATACGGCCCCTCTCTGGTCCCCCGGCTGGATCGGAGCAGCTGACAGATAGCATTTCAGAGCAGCTTTAGCTGCAGCTCCCCTTGAGGGGCTGTGATTGATGACTCGCACTGCCACCTAGATCCATTTTCTCCTCCAATCTGACTCCTCACAGGTAGGGAGGAGTCATGCCCCCCCCATTAAATCCAAGTGGGCTCATTTTCACAAAGGAGTTTGCCGACAGAGCGGCTTCAGAACATCTACTTTGAACAAATTAAAAACAGAATCGCATTGAGGAAATAATCTGAACTAAATGCCTTGGAAAGCCATTTTGATCCTGAACATTAGAGATCGGAGGAGTAAAGAAAAAAAGCACGATGTTTACAGGCATAATGTCATTAGCAGGGAAAATGTTAAGACCCAGGACCCCTGCAGGTCTGAAGGCATTTAAGAACAGTTAGCTTAGCCATCTGGTAGACAATTACACAGGACAAACACACCGCCTCAGCAAATAAAGCTTGGCTCATCAATCACGAGAATGGCCAGAAGTTGGCCTGTTATTCCTTCTGATTTAATAACCCAGTGAACTGCAGTGTTATCCACTGCAAGTCTTCAAGTCAGCTGGAGAACATTCCAACATTTACTAACAGCATTCTGCAGTAGACAAGCTCAAAGAGTAAATACTGTAACATATCCCCACAGTGGCAATTAATTTTTTATAATTGAATTTTGTGAGGCATTTTGCCTTTATTAAGGTTTATATGTAGGGAAGGTGGGTCGCTGAGAAGCAGACAGGAAATGAGGGAGAAGGAAGGGGAGACCTGTGGACTCGAGCCGATGTCAAACATGTTTCAGGGCTTAACCAAAGAACGGAAAACAAACCTTGATTGTGTCTCCAAAATGATACTGTAATTTTCACAAGGCTGCAAATATAAATGGAAGTGAAAAACGTGCAAGGTCAAAAGTAAAAATATTTAAAGCATTTGTTGTTTCCTTAATTAACATTTGCCCTGTGTTTTAATTGCAATCATACGTCCCCGTGGGACCTTAATGTGGGTTGTCTGGTAAGTGCAGATGTTGGTACAAGATGGTGAAACAATGTCAGGTCTATTTCTGAACATTACAGAACAAAGAGGATGACGGTCGCTGAATAAACCCCTCAGTTTGCTAAAAAGGGGAATTTATAAACTCAAGATGCTCCACAGCATTGTCATCCAAAACAGACTGGCCTGATACAATCACACAGCGGGGGTGAATGAAAGACAAGATCCAGCCCGAGTTTCACCTGGATGCAGGTCAGTCTTTGTCAGTTTCATCGGGCTGTTTTCTGAGCCAAGAACATATTCCTCTGTGTTTCTGGGTTGTGGCCTGCACGGCCTGTGCAGAGAGAAAAGAAGTAGGCCACCGCCGCGGTCTCCGATTCTCCTCAGTACACGCGTCACCTGCCAGCTCATGTGGCCCAGCTGAGATGTGAACAGGTCTGGCAAGAACCAAATGTTTTCATTTACCTCAGGGGCATCTACACTCTTCTTTAGCAGGCGGTGGCAGGCTAACATGTCAAGATACCGAGCCGAGACTCTGGGCCTCTGGGAGAGGTCACGCACTCAGAGCTTTAGTTCAGAAAACATCAAGATATAGCGTTCTGCAAATAGGAAGGCAGCCCAGACCTCTGCATCACACACTGCTGTGGCCTGAGAGCCAAACATCACCCAACAACATGGACGTCAGACGTGTCATTAATGCAGTCTTGCAGATAGCGCTGGATCGTTTTGTTTCCTAGCAGATTCCAACACCTTGAAACCTGAAAATGTGCTTCATTACACCTTTACACTGAGATCTGATGTGTGCTCACATTGTC
>NW_018128092.1:464965-467885 GCF_001952655.1 Monopterus albus
GAGACAGCTAACAGTTGCTGACAGCTGAAACACACAGAGCCACATTTTCCCTATACGATACCTTATTGGCACTTTTTTATTTGATGAGGACTTCAACCAACTTTCACAGGAACAAAACTAAAAGTCAAGACGGTGGGGACAAAAATATTATTTTTTTTAAAAAAGGTTGATTTCCAGCCAGCTCATGGAAACCAGTAGTTCCTTTGGGGAGGCTCTGGGAGGGGATGTGGGGTGGGGGTGGGGGCCAGTGGCTGTCTGTGGAAGCCTGATTTATGATCTACTCAGTTTTGCATGTGTGTTCACAGGTTTCTGGGAGTTACACTCAATTAGAGCAGCAGGGCTAAGGAGTATGTTTTTTCTGAGGATAAGTTCAAGCTTGACACGTTTATTTCTGCCAGTGCAGCTGAGGAGCCGGTGACAGCCTATCAGAAGTCGTCTTCTTTGATCACCCAACTCAACTCCAACTCAAAATGTGGGAAATAGTAACCGTCCCTGACAAGTGAAAAGAAAAATCCAAAGGAACACAAAGTGTTTATAAAGCACAATCTTAAATAGCAGCCAACATAGTATAGAGAGGATGTTATCACTTAGCAGGACATCAAGAGGCTGACGAATGCAGCACTAATCAAATCTGTACATTTAAATTAGCTTAAATATAATTCTTGCAAAGCATGACCGAAGCGGCCTGCGTCCAAGCAGAGACTGAGGAGCGACTTAATGGATTCAGCAGAACAAAATCCCCAATTACAAGTCAAATGCCATGTCCCTTCACAATTTATATAAAACTAGTAAATCTTATTTTTTGAGACTTTAATGATTGAGCAAGCCAGCGAACCAGGGGAACAAAGTACCAGCACGAGGAGTTTCTCATACCCCTGTTGAAAAACTCCTCCGTTTAATGATTCACCACTAAGGAGAGTCCACACACTTCCAGAAGAATTCAAATCCCTTTTCCCACAGCCTCTTTCAGGCCGTATGATAAATGACACCCGTCATTCCGCCGTTGCCAAACAGCACAGAGGGGAATTGTACTGATATATGATTCACAAGAACAGGAAATAAACTCTGCCTTTCTCTGCAGCTCTCCCTCTTGCCAAGTAGGACGGACCTGGACAGTGTCAAGGCTCTCACGGTGGAGCCAGTGGGAAGGCTGACGGCGCTGAAACCCAAAAAGGGAATAGACAGCAGGTTTCAACATGAACTCTCCCCTCTCTCAAAACACTGGAGCTCCTGATGACTGATGTAAGGCACAAGAGCCACTGCTTTAAAATAACAGCGGCATCTATGGGAATGAGCTTAGTGGGATCAAAAAAATTAAGCAGAGGCTACGCTAAAGTCTGCAATTATCGAACGGGGAAAAAATATAGAATGAACAGTCTCCGTCTGCCCCCAATTACAATGCAGCAAGTGAGGCTAATTACTGCGCCTTGATTATTATAGAATTCTCAGTGAGTGAGGATGACAGTGAGTTAGACAGATCAGGTGCAAGTTCAGACAACGCCAGCACACGCAGATATAGCATATAGACAGTAGATGAATGTATGAATTTGAAAGGAGTGAATGAAAATATTTAGCTAAGTTAGTCATTTCTACTGTCTATTCTGTTAACCGGCACCGAAGCCGTCGCTCCTGTATCAGAGGCAGAAGGAGGCACGTCCAGCTGCTGCTCGCCTTCGGGCTAGTCCCTTCAGGGCCGCGCTCAGCGGTAGGCCTCCTGCTTGGGCTCAGAGCACAGGGATGTGCCCAGGGCCAGGATCAGTGGCACTCAATCACCCAGACAGCGACATCCTTTCGCCATCACCATCAGAGAGGCCCCTTTGGGCTGGTGTGAGGGGGGTTGGGGGAGATATTTATGAGTCAAACGTCCACACACACACACACACGCCAATGCGGCTGCGATTCTGCTGATATACTGTCGGCTGGACTGTGGGACGGAGCCATACAGTTCAGCTCCTCCTCATTTTTAGCCTCTAACCAGACCCCTGTAAGTGCTCCTCCGAGCTTTGCAGGTTGGATCTGATGCAGGAAGCAGACAGCCAACGCTGCACACCGTGTAAATCTACCGCCCCAAATGTGAAACTGGAGTTACAGGGTAGTTACTGGATCTCATTATCAAAGATGGCTTCGTTTGAAAATGTGAACCAAGTGACCAAAAGAAGTTGCAGCAGGGAGAAATTCTGTAAATGAGCTGCAGAATTTTGGCACTATTTTTTACAAAGGACACTTTGAGTCAAGCTGTACATGATGAGCAGCATATGTTTACCTAAGAGGTGCATTTTAATGCCTCTTTACCTTTGATTTCAGAGCAGAATAATTACAGAGGAAGCCATGTAAAACCCTGTGGCAGATTAGGGAAGTGAGTTGGAAATGGGTTCAAATTGTCGTTCTCAAGTAAAAAGGCTACTTTGCACCACAAGGGGTTTCTTTCCTCAGGCAGGCCAGGGGATTAAAAGAAGCCATAAAAGGTCTCTGTAATGGCATCAGTAATGTCTTGCTGCCATTAAAAACGGCAAGAAAAACATCTGCTTTGCATTTTTCACTCCCCTGCTACTCATTTGTCTTTCAAACTATCTGAGAGTGCCTTAGTTTCAATGCACTCACATTTTTTTCTGAATAAGCTTATTTTACAGACTTCATCCGACAAACATTGGCCTTAAATCCGGATTGTGCCAAACCAAGAGCTAACCTGCAGTGGTCACGTATTATGAAACAGTGCAGTTTGTGCACTTGTCGAGACCATTATCTTGAGTAAAATTCCAATGTAATTTCAAACTCTGTAAATTCAGCCCAAACCTGCAGCGGATCAGCATTTTTTTTTTAGTGCTATGTTTATTTTCTCCTTTACTGCTGCCAAAAAGCAGATTCTGTACTCACACCCAGATCGCATAATAGGAGCCAGCTCAAAGTAAACACCTTGATT
>NW_018128092.1:467931-482931 GCF_001952655.1 Monopterus albus
CCCTGGGCTTCTGGGAAGCTGAGGCCCAGTAGTAATCTTTCCTTTGCTAACCCTTTAATAAACCATCGCCTGCTTCATTAGCTTCCCCTCACAGAGTGATTGATCGGTGCCAGTCACAGAAACCCCATCCTCGCTCTGCCTGGCCCTTCTCAGCCCACCTTTTTTCCAGGCAGCTACCACCCATCACACCATTAAAGGAGAGCATTCAGTGTGAGCCAGAGAGGGAGTGGCATCAGTCGTGGCAATACAACAGTGTTCCTTTTGTTTAAAGGCTGGGTCGAAATCAATTTAAAGGATGCAGCCACACTGGGCTATATTAGATTCTTATGGGTTCAGATTCTGTATAAACACATGAAAGAAAAAAGTAAAAAACTAAAATATATATATATACTGGATGAGATTTCCACAACAAGCTGAGTGTATTACACTAAGGAAATACACAAGAATGAGGTCTGAGAAAAAAATAAGAGGGGATTAAGTGCAGTTTATAGACAGGATGACTCATTATTTTCCCTATTGCTTAACAAGGCTCCTATTATTATTAAAACACATTAACTGTGACTCTAGTTCACTCATTTCAAGTAGTAATTGTTAGGCTAAAATCAGACTGAAAAAGTTTAGATACATTTTGATAATGTCCTTAAATTACACATTAGATTACATTTTTTGAGAGGGAAAACAGTAAAGTGAGACACCCTCATAACGACATTACAACATGTACTTGATTCTAATTCAGATAAAATTACCCATCTGATAAAAACACACACACACTATAAATGCTTATTAAAATAGGTAGTGTACAAGATCAATTCCCAAAAAGACAAACATAGGGACAACAGTGAGTTAAGATACTAAACTAAATGTAAAATCCTGAGGGAAGAAGAAACATGCTGGCTTATGATAAGAGGGATACAGCATCAGGGCAATAATGACACATCATTTCCTGTTCCCCACTAGGACATGGACTCTTTTCTCTTTAGCAATACCGACAGTGTATGTGCTCTGTGATGCCTCGCTGATCTACAGCAGAGGAATAGAGAGGTACGGAGGGGAGAGGTGCTCGACGCTGCTCAGCTGCAGTGATAAAGTCAGTAATATCACTATCTCGCCCTCCTCTCCCAAGAATTGCTATAAAACTATTTCGAAAATTGCACCCATATATTCAGTGAGGACAGTTAGCTCATCCTGGTGACAGTGCAAACTTTTAGGCTGAATTATACCAGTGTCATTCAGACGGCTTTATCAAAGAGGGTCAATAACTCAGAGCCAAATCTGAGAGAGGCCAGCCCCGCTCCTCTGCCTCTCTGCTACAGGCAGCTGCTGTGCTGCCGTGGAGCAGCCTGCTGCTATTGCTCAGGACACAAGATGGTGCCCGGTCACATTAGTGCATGGCAGCGCTGGAGCTGTGCAGCTCCAGGACAAGCAGACACAGGAACACAATGTGAACTATTGGACAAGTCGTCACAAATACCAGCCTGAGACATAGAAACTAACTTTGACAGTCTAGGGCTGCAGCAAATCATTACTTTCTTTCATTAAGCTGATCAATCATTTGGTCTGGAAAATGTCAGAAAAGAGCGAAACATGCTCATCAGATTTCCCCAAGTTAACATATTCAAATCTGACCAGCAGTGCACAACCACAAAAGCCCCACTTACCGCAACCAACAAACAAAAGCAATAAACAGTTAGATCTGAAAAGTGCAGCTGAAATTTTGGCATTTTGGCTTCAATGTTCAGAAATGAGTAGTCGCCTAATTGCAGGCTCATTTTCTGATGATCTTAAAGGGGTTTCTGCAATGTTGGCCAAGTTAAATACCACACAGAATGAAATGTAACGCCGTCTTTACAACAGTCAAAGAACGCTGGAAAACAAGCAGGGACAATAAGACGTTCAATTATGTACTAAGCACATGGATTTAATCCTATTTTATAATATTTCTGTCAGTGCTTCCCAATGGTATATAACAGTAATTCTTAGTAATATAATTAATCAATTAATGTGACCTGGAGCCAGACAAGAGTCTGAAAATTGATGGATGGGTTAACCAATTAGAAAAATAATAATTTAAGTTTTTGCAAAAAGTGACACTTGCTCATTATAAACTTTCTAAGGACTGTAGCTTGCAATTATCCAGCCCGAGTGTGTGCAGCCCACTGTCGCACCAGTCTCACTTGATGTATAAAGTTTCCTGACAGCCCACACCCATATACAAAGAAAGTCATGACTAATGCTACTGTCTACAGCAGGAAAATTACTATTCAAGACCCCTGTAAATGAATTTTAGGACTTTTAAATACCTTCTAAGACCTTTTTTTTTTTGAGGGAAATTAATTTAGTTCTTTTTACTTTTCAAGACCTGCACATACTGTAGCCTGACTAGCCATAGTGAACAATCCAGGATTTTTATTTCTCTGTACTCGCCTGTGTGGTATGTGTCTTCCTCTTTAGACATGGCATGCACATGTTTGTCTTAAGAAATGAGCAATGTTTAACTTTACTCTTTCCTAACCAACCACGATGATTCAGTGCTGACAGTCACTGAGAATGCAGGCAACAGTTTCTAAACAAAATTTTGTGTTTCTGGCACATTAACCGCAAACACAGGCTTTATCACAACTGTACTAAAACAGAAATACTGTACAAGACGCCATTTTGCACCATCTTAGACTCAAAACACATTTCACCCTGACACTTCTCTGCAATTAGCCATGTTAGATGTTTGTCATGTGTGAACACTCAGCAGAATTTGACATTCATTTGATTCTAATGGGCTTTTCAGTGGGGATCTTGCCTGTAGGATGTTACAGTGCAAATGCCTGGCTGTTCACGAAACACATTTGTCACTTGGAGACAGAGTAAATTGGTATCATTTATAGTTAAATCAGACACTTTATATTTTCCTTAGTAGGTCAGGCTGGATTCTAGCGTTTCCTTAAATCCTTCGACAGTGTGCTCCTGCTTTGTCTAGGGTCTGAAGCATGATATCACCCTGAGCTGTTTACAATTAGCTGAATTGTGTCCCGTAGCTGTGCTTAAGTTTTACTCACCCTCTAAAATCTGTATTTTCCACATGGCCCAACATTAAAGTTCCTTTAAATATGAGCCCAGTGCAGCACAACCTGCACAGCCCCACATACAAATGCTATTAAAAGCAACTGCACAAGGGAAGACTGACTCTTAGTTTGTTAGATATTTTGACTGTATCTCAGCCTCTAGAGAACTGTATTAATTTCCAGATTGTGGAATGTGTTGAGGAAATTGCGACACATAAATGTACCTCGTGTCTGCCAAAATACAGCCTGCCTCATGGCAAGAGACGCACATGGGTCAGAGCGATACATGCCCACACACTCGCTGTACACGCTGTGGTCTATCGTACACCCACAGCCACAAGCTACTTTGCATCTTGCAGGCCTCAGATGCCAGTTGCATGAGTATCCGCGTGCTAACTGTACTGAAGGATAAGGATAATCCTGTTATCATATGTGGATCAGGTTTGGAGCCCAACAACACAGGCTAGGTTCTGGCCTCTACAAAAGCACCAGTGAAAATTATCAAGCACCGTTTTTGAGAATGAGCTCCCCCACTGACTGCAAGAGACAAAACAGCAACTATAGGCCTAAGTGATATGAAGCTGTCCAGACACCACATCAGAGTGTTTTCTACCTCCAGTTTTGGAATGAAAACAGGACAGCTGTTACATGTAGTCAGTATTTTTAAATGTATTACTCTGCAATCAGATGGATTCTCATGTTTGACATGAATCTTAAGTTTGTCATTGTAAAGTCTAGCAACAAAGAATCTCACTTCTTATTTCTGGTAAAACATGGTGTAGTGTTGGATTAAGATGCTCACGTGCTTCCAGGCTAAACACACAGAAACAGTTACATGAGCAGTGTGTTCTAGGGTTGGTATTGTAAGTCTAATCCGTAATGAACAGTGTGTTATGAATAATGATCAGTGCACGATGCTTGCAAACTGTAAACACCCGGTGCTGTGCAGGCCTGTAGGGCAGGAGCACATTCCACTGTGTGGAGCGACACCGCTCCTTATCCAGCCAGAGGTGGAGATGATCCTCTCTCACACTGGGGCCTTCCCTTTGTGTACGTGCGTGTTTAGGGTTGTCTCGGCAACTACAAGCCGGCTCCTTCATTGGGGTGGGCTGCCCCACCCTGAGGGCTGTTGTACAGGTTTGGCTAACTAGGCACATGTGTGTGGAGTATATATGGCATCATCAAAGCATGCCAATAATTACAGAGTTGGGTTATTACTGCATGTGACGGTTATTTTCATTAACATTCACTTCCCGTCTTCACCGAGAGTAAATACCCACCCACCAGTTTAATCACAGGTTTATTTCAAACCAGTGCAGTTATCTCCATGATATCATCAAGCCTTCATAACTTGACAGTGGATGAGATGTTTATTTTATGTGACACAGAAACAAGTGAGCATTCTGGTGGAAGTAAACACACTGAGGACAATAGTGAAACTTTAGTAACTGAACAATGAGCCACTTCTGTGACCAAAGGATTATCACACTGTACTACATGATGATCCACACAAAGATATTCACATTAACATACTGTATGTACTATTACAATACAAACCTTGGGCCTTTCTCTCTTTTTTGAAATGGCATGATTCTAATGCTAATAACATGCTAATAAAATAGAACCGGTCATGTCCGAACGGGGGCATGTTTGCAGGTCTTCGCAGATTTACGATGCATTGAGATGCAGGCAACCTTGGCAGGAAATAAGAGATGGGAAAAAAGCCAGCCTTTCATCATTTTCCCCAAATCAGAGGAGGAAATGAATATGGATGCCCTTAGGCAGTAGGGGAAGGAAATTCAGGGGCTGATGAGGTCCCTAAAGGATGCGTCTGGACAGTACCGGAACTTTTCAGTTGGGTCGCTGCCCTGTGTGAGAGCTGCCATGGAGCATGCAGGAAACACACAAACATTTCATTCACACATACAAACACATGCACAAACCCACAAAAAACCAACAACAGGCAAGCATGTGCACACAGTGATTAGCTAAATAATTTGCACCCCCCCTTTTTTCACTGAGGCCCTTTCAGACTTGCACGGGAACCCTGAAATTGTCTAGACATCACCCGAAGGAGCTGTATGTGAGAACACAAATGTCAGAGTCAGACGACCCAGAACTTAAGTGGACACTATTCTAGCACAAAGTCTGCGTAAAGTCCAAGTGAGCTGGAGTGAGCCCATGTGAGAATACAGTGGCTTGTAGTTTGAAGTATTGACACATTGCTAGTGGGTGTGTTGATGATGTTCTATCATGTGACCTCCATGAAACCAGAAGAATACAAACATCTGATGGTGAAGAATGAAGACGCCAATGAAAATATCTAAGTGGAGAAACAATGTGATTCTGGAACTTAAGAACTCAACTTTTGTTGTTAAGAACCGGTGCCCCCTGCACACTCTGTCCTGGCACACCCCTCATGCATAAACCAAACAGAGTATTTCCAGTGGGTGATACATCTGAAACGGACTACCTCCTGTTGTGTGCTACAGGTGTGAAAGGGCAACTCTCAAAAAAGTCCGGGCCTGATTCCGTGGACACAGGCCCGGGTTCATGTGTGGAAATGGCTATATAGTAAAGGAGGGACCAGGTGAGAAGCTTGTAGGCGGTCCGGGACCCTGAACAGACCCCAGACTGACAGCAAAGTCATAAAGTGACTTTGAGAGACACAAAGTAAAATAAAGATGTTCCTAAACCATGTCAATAGGAATGTGACCAACAGGATAAGTAGTACAGCTAATAGATGGATGGAAGAACGTATTAACAGGACAGTCTGAAACCCTCTCAGAAACAAAATGAACCCCTACTCAGCCACACTCACAGTCACAAGTCTCAGAATACACAGATAAATCCTGTTATCACACTCTGCAAGTAGTCATATAGCACCAATGGGTGCAGCTGGCATCACTGTGGCATGTGAGGATGTGGCAGATGAGGCATAAGGAAAAAAAAAAAAGGTCAGATACACAGAGCCAGCAGCCAGGACGAACCATAAGACCAGAGAGCAAGGATGGCCCCTGGACGTTGAGTGCAACAGGTCCAGCACATCAACAGCTAATTCACTGTGAGGCTGAGGGAGGCCCTGATTAGCACCTATTGCTGGTTCAAAGGAAAAAGAGCAATGGCTCTAAAATCAAAGAGGCAAACCACAACCCAAAAGACAGGGGCGCATATTTGGACACGTAAAGTGGATTGTAATAACAGCTTTATACTGTTGAGGTTAATGTCAGCAAGGTCAGCTGCCCCGTTATCCTGTTGTTAGAGATCATCTAGGGAATGAGCCAGAGCACAGCACTGCAAGGATGACCCCGTTAAAACATATAGCCGTCCTGTCACTGCAACCTCCCTGCGCCTAATTGTCCCCATAAAATCAAGGGCAGAATAAAAGCTGCTGGCATCTTTCTCATTCCTAGGTTTTATAAGCTATGACAATACCTACTTCATGAGGTAGCCAAACTCTAAAATGAAAATGTTGACTGTTATGTAGTAAACATACATCAAAACTCATGTCTGTAAGCTCCGTCAAAACCACTTTTTAGAGACAGAAACACAGCTCTGTTCCATTTTGTTATTTACTAAGTCAGCAAAGATGGCATCCTCCTGCTGTTCACAGAGACCCAGCATGATGAGCCACGTTAGATAGGTGAGCACATCATTTTCCAGTATTCGAATGCTGGATTCGCTCACAAGCCTTCAATCAGATTTTTAATAATAATTATCTTAATAACCTTTTTAAATTTGATTATTTGTTGCAGTTGTTGTTTTTCAGCTTTTGGCATCAGGTCCTCCCGTCTGTATGTGGAGCAATAATGTTAGCTAGCTAACATTAGCTAAAGTGAGAGCTGTCGACATGATCAGTTGTAGTTTTAGCTTTAACTGTCAGACGTGTCGTAACGAGCAGCATTAAAATGATGAAAAAGTCATTTAAAATATTATTGCGATGCAGCTGTTATTACTAAATATGAGCTACAATAAATGTGGCTGGTTTTCCAGATACAGGCTTGAATCAAAACATCTGTTTTGCCAGTTGTACCTTTGGCACAAACAGTCTTAATTGCCCTAAAACTTAATCAAAACTGGTTAAATATCTAATTGTCTAATACAAATTTTGCACTCGGTCCTTGTCAGATAGTGAATGCAGCTGATCAGAATTAAAAGCAGGTGTGATCTAAGATGGGTCTGTGTTTCCTACAAACTGAATATGATTTGACTATTTAAAACCCTAATCTCATCTGTCCCTCAACACAAAACCGAGAACAAGCAGCCTCGCGATAACGAAGGGGCAGATTACACTCCTGTTATTTCCTGATCCGTCACCGAGCAGCCTCTGCACCACTGTCCTGGGCTGGGCACTCCGTGTTAAAATCAGGACCTTTGGCAAAAGCAATGATCTGTGTGTGACCTCTGTTACAGTTTCAGGATGAGCGTGCCACGGGCGACAGTTTCCAGGGATGCACCACACAGCACAGTGAGTGAGAGCTGGAACTACAGGTTGATCCTCAGACTGAATAAGAGCCAGCTTTGACAGAAGGACAAATGGACACACAGAAAGGAAGGGTATGCAAATGCAAGGTCCTATACTGCATGTCCATTTCCTGGGTGTGTCAGGTGTGAATAAAAGTTTGGGGATCTGAAAGTAATCCGATAAATGTTTCAAGCTTTCCCACACTTTCTACAAGCGCCATGAGTACAGAGCGGGAGGGATGAAGACAGACAGCGAGAGGTGTCTAGGCCGGACAAAATGTCTTTAGGGTTCCCAGTAGACTCTGTTTCACCAGACTGAATAGCTTTGCTGACTGCCACAACACTGACCTCCTACTGACACAGAGAAAATGACCACTTTCTACAGCTTTCAAATGGCCTGAGGGGGAGCACCAGACACCAGTCCTGAAGACACAACAGACAATTGCTGACTCAAAGTTTGTCAGGATATGGAATGTGCCCTTGACAACTTAAACGGTTCTGGATTGAACACGACTTACTTTGACAGTTTATTCTATATCAATGACTTTTCGCTGGCAAACACAGAAGCGCGTGCACGCACACACTTCAAGGCAAAAACATGTTATTCAAAGGAATACTCGATGTACTGAAGACAAGCTATGGAAAAATACAACAAAATAAAGGCTGGAAGGAGTAACCTTGCTGCATCTGATGTGCACGTGTGAGGATGACTGGGTCCAGCGAGGCTTCCTGTGACGTGTACACCTGGATTATTATTATAAGCCTAATGAAAACCAGGCGCAACACAACACCATTATTTGCGGCACTCCCTGCGGTGCGCTGCAGGCCCATTAGATCCTTTAGCTGATCCATCTACACACATGTGCATTCTTGGCCTCACACAGCAAAGGCCATAAAATATGACTATAACATATTATACAATTACAGTTTGCTTTTAGAGGCCTCCCTGTCGCTCAGTTAATCTTCAGGATGCCGTTCTGGTTTACAAGTAACAGCTGAAAATCAAGCGGGGAAACGCGGCCTCGTCGTGGTAGACAGGATGACTTACGGCTGGCCTGGCTAGCAACCTCTCGACTGTCTGGGCCGAGATATATGATGAACAGGCAAACGTGGGAGGACGTGGAGCCCCTGACATTCTTGTTATGGGGGGAGGGTGATGAATCTGCATCTGCTCTTAAATGTGTGGCCATACTGTACTTATCTTCAGTGAGGTCACGGGTATGTGTTTGGTGGACATGTGTAACCTTGAAAAGATGAGAAAAAGAAGGTGGATCACTTCCCTGTTGGATTTTATTGAAGCTAAATCCAACATGGCCACACTGCTGCCAGCTGGACACACTACACTCAGGGACTTCTGACTCCTGCCACTGTTCATTCAGTTGTGGGCTTAGCATCGTGAAATCTGGGTGACGATGACATCACCCTGAGCTCACATGAGCCGTTTGTGTCCTCGCGGTTCCTCTGGCATCATGTTTGCTCTCAGTCAGACACAGTTGGGCCATATTTCGACATGCTGCTTCCTGTACAAAGACCTCCCTGTGTAATATTAATCATGTGAGGATAAAGTTGTAAATCCATCCTCTGCGGAAAGTCCCCCCTCTTTCATATAGACTCCAAGTGGAGAAAAGGGCTGGTACGGAAAGGAGCGTCAGTTTAATCAGATGTCAGCAATGCGAGCGGCTACACCGGCGCCGAAATGTGCAAGTGATAAGGATTTTAATGCAGTTATCACAAAAAACAAAACAAAAATGATGATAACTGGAGTGTCTGCCACATGCCCCCATGACCTGATCTCCACTGTGTGGACTACATTTCTATGACGACACAGGCAAAATATTTTGAGGAGATTTTATGGAGTATTTAGTGAAATTAGTTCATCTTCATGGAATATCAAGGCATATAAAGTGCTGCAGAATAATACTTTTGGTTTTCCAGCATTCATTTTCTCCTCTAAATTATACCATTCGTCATGCACTCATTACAAAGACAGTCAATTTTGAACCAATTCCAATTGCCTCTAATTTCTAACTGAAATATTACAAGATGCACATTTTTCATCTGCCTGACACCCACTGACTTTATTACTGTATGGAAATGTCAGACTGTGGCTGAATAAACACAAAGAAAAGTCAACAGAATTCACATTTTAGATGAAGTTTATTGCTAGGTGTTACACTCCGAGTTATTCAAATCAAATAAACTAGAAGCTATTTTTAAGCCTCGTGTTATATACTGTACTTAAATTTACAGTTTGAATAGTTGTTTATATCGGGCACAGAGATTCAGTGGTGGAAAGTAACGTAAAGTGCATTTACTCAAGTATTGCATTTTTTATATGTGGTAAATTCGTAAGGTCTTGATCTCGATGGGACTTTGTGGTAAAATAAAGGTTAAATTAAAACAGTATAATTTTGGGATATCTGTACTTTGCTTGAGTATTTTCATTTTGTGCTATTTCATACTTTGATTTCACTACATTTTAGAGACAAATGTACTTTGGACTCCACTACTTAGTTACTTTTCAGAAGCAGATTAATACAAAAATTCAAGTATAATCATAAGATGTTATTGTCTCTGCTGGAAAATTCACACGCTGCTCAGCTGTATGTAAAGTTCTTCACATTATAAGCATATAGGCTGGTTAAAACTAGCCCCCCCCCACCATGATGTATAATGCATTAAATAACATTTTATTCATTCATTTTAAATGTGCCATTCCGCATAATGAGTACTTTAAGTATGTTTTGATGCTAATACTTTGTACTTTTACTTAAGTAACAGTTTGAATGCAGGGCTTTTACTTGTAACAGAGTATTTTTACACTGTGGTATTGCAAACTTTACTGAAATAAGGGATCTGAGTACCACTTCCACCACCGCACAGATCACATGAGGGTCGGACCGCAGGACCAGCACGTCTGGTCGCTTTCAGGAGCTGCACACAGACCAAGCCAAAGGCTGCAACACCGACATGTTGTGTGCTTCTCCTTAATCAGGTTGTAAGTACAAGAGAATTATTCCACATTCATCACGGACACCTAAGCTGTCACTGCTGTTTAATGAGTATCAATTAAGCTGTTTCAACAGACTAGCTCAGCACTTAGTGCAGACACAAACAGGTAGGGACAGCCCTCAGGAACACAAGACGCCGGAGTCTCGTGGCTAGTTCAGGTGCAGGATTAGGGTCAGAGCAAAGCTAATGCTGTGCATTTTATGGAGATGATCGTTAAAGGAAGCCCAGTGGGTTTTAATTCATGTCAACACATATTGTAGACAGCACGTGCACTGGAGTCGTTTACATGGTTTTTATTCTTAGAAACGAACGTGCTCTTTGATTTTTCTTTGTTTTAAATGGTGTTTTTTCTGTTGGGCCTGACTGATCGATTTGAAGTGGGGGGTTCACTCATTGTTCATTCCATTTGTTGTCTCACTACTGTGCATGTGCAAATGATGTAGTATTTTTACAGCATCACTGGACAAAATAGTTCATTTCTAATGGTTCCATACATCCAGAATTTTATGAATTCATTCATCTTTGCCAGTTTTTGTTATAATTCCATAGAAGCAAAATCAATTAAAACATTGTCAGTGGATTAAAGGTATTGGCGTCTTTGTATTTTACTGTTCTTTATTCAAGTTCATAGTTTGGCTTCAACAGAACTGCACTTCGAGGTGTCAGGGGCCGAATGTTAATGTGCTTAATAGGGTGCGTGATCCACTGGACCCCCCACCACGAGGAGAAACAAACTCTTTATTCTTGTCACTTTACATTCAGTTTGACATTAAAACATGCTTGCTGCTCACAGAAATTATCAAATGAGCCATTCAGTAGTTGAAAGCTCTGCTAATTAGAAAGCTGGAGTTTCTATGCCCTAAATCAGTGTTTCCACTGAGAGAAGAGTTTGTTAGATAACAACACTGAAAGCGGCAACAATACACGGAACGATAAGCCAGCTAGCAGCGCCGGTTGGTACCAGCTCAGACTCTTACTGATGCAGTAGTTAAGTAAGAGCTTTATGTAGCTGTTTCAAGCGTATGTAAGATTACGTTCTGTCAGACTTCTTGGCATGTACTGTATATGCTGTATTGTTGGCTGCTTTGGTGGCCTGGAAAATGTCAGAAAAAGATATAGAGGAGGGTAATGATCCCTTGTTTGATGTTTTCCACCACAGTGCATGTGGCCTGCTCTTTATTACACGTGCATTCGGACACTCCTGTTTCACTGTGCGAGCTAAAGGTGTGTCGATGGAGTTAATTATGGGGCAGTGACTGTAAAATACCTTCAGCTATGATTCCTGTTTATTTTCAGACCCCAGGACTAGGCAGCATGTATTATAAACCAAGATCAGAAACATAAGATCCATTCTGTATAGCAATATGGTGGAATTTGGAGACGCATGATTCTGCTCTGACTGGCTGATTAACGGATTCATGTGGACTGATGGTTTGCCAAAGACATTTAAAACAAACCGACAATTGCTCATTACAAATCAGTGCATTCTTGATTGGCTGTAATAAGAGGTGTATGTTCAAGATTTTTTTTTTCTACGCCAGTGTGGCTGAACTGTACAAATTGTGCCTGCCTCTGTTTGACCCCCATGGGGAGACAGAAGATCACAGGTCAACGGAGCCGGTGGAACATCGACTTGATTCATCAAATCAGGCTCTATGTAATTGCTCCACATGACGAGTCATAAAGCATGTAGGCTATAAAGCTGTCAGGAAGCCCTCAGCCTCGAGCTAAATGAAGTTACAAAAGGTGCAAGGTCCACAACTTCATACAGTGCTAGAGTAAAGTGTCCGGCAGCACTTGCTGTGCCTGTAACCTCAGCGCGGGCGATGGTCAGAAGACTGAGCACCGATTCTGAGGTTTCTTTCTGATCGACACTCAGTGACGCCAGGTTTTACTTTGGTTCACTGATACAATGAGGCTTATTGTCCTTCCTTGTTTGTCACTTAATGTGTTTAAATTCAAATGTGGTCAATCACTCTTCATTTTTCCAGATTTTACGGACTGCTAATTATTTTCCATGCATTTCAGAGTAAGTGCTGATAAATTCTAGTGTTTTAGTGGAAAAACAGCCTCAGATCAGTAGAAATGCTCATTAACATCAGCACTATATCAGCACTATTGTTGACTATGAGCTGCTGCCTATACATACACCTCAGCACTTAAAAATTGGAGACAAAATCCACAGACTTTCAAATCTCCAGAACACCTGAACACATATTTAGCCAGCTGACCTCTGTGAGCCTCGCAGAGCGTGCAGTGTGAAGGCAGTTTACCTTTGTAATTGTTACAGATCACACCATTAGCACAATATTGTCATAGCTCCTGCTCCTGCAGTCAGTAGCAGCTGAGGGTTAATTTGCATAATAAATCTTAATTGAAGCTCATTAAGAATTTGATAAGAAGCAAATCAGGTACACTGTGGATAACTTAAGATTAATGCTTTCTCTGATTTTTGTCACTCACATATTAAAAGGAAACGTTTCATTTGTTTATTACTAGACATTTTGCATCCTTCTGCAATATATAGAGTATGATTTAAACTGAACTTTAACACGTGAAGCAAGAGAAAAATCTAATTGATGCCCTTTCTTCTTACAGTTTGTACAAATTATGCTTTTAATAATGGTCCAAGGTGCCCTTGAATACAAGCAGCACCTCAGCTGTTCTCTGAAATCAGAGTGCAGCTGTTTTAAAAACTGCCAAGGACTTTGTAAAAAATAATGACAATGTGGCAACATCATTCATAAGCATCTCAGGCTAGGTTAACCTCATCCAGCTGTGAGTGTTTCTGAGGACCTCCTTAGCGTATGGCCAACACGCACGCCCTCTGACTGACTATAATGTACTTGTAGGTCAACTGCTATAAGACGGATGTCCTCACTTGACTGTGAGTGGAAAAAAGGAGGTGATGTGCTCTTGACAAAGCTGCAGATGATACCAATTACAAAGACAGAAACTATGATGGGAACATCTGTCCTTACACTAACACAAAACACATGAGGTGCAGTGCAGTTTATCATAAACCATATGAAACATACAGAACCATACCTCCTGCTTGTAAGCGATACCAGGCCCACGGTGCTACTGTATTAACTGTAAGCTTGGCTTCTGTTCTTATCCTCTAAATCCGCATAAATGAACAACCCTGGCTATGAAGTCTCCTCCCCATTCCTCCTCTGTAAATCATTATATCTGTAGGGACCTGGACAAAACACCATAACATAATTTCTTTTGTACTTGGGATATCTAGCAGAAATAATGAGTTTTAGCCTGCTCGCAATAAACTCTCCCAGTATTCTAGTTATTGTCAGAATTAATGAATAAAAAAAAAAAATCATAACAAGAAATAGTCTCTTTTCTGCAGTGATGATCACATGGAAACATTATCCACATGAATCACCCCAACGGCATATCAAATTGTGTCATTTGCCTGGAAACTAGTGCAGGTCTCAGAGGGAAGACAAGGTGAATGAGCAGTTGCTGTAGAGAGAGGTGCAACGCTGCATAGGCCCTTGCCTTGAGACCAATCATAACAGGCTGTTTTTTTCCACACAGGAGAGCGCAGAGAGAGATCACTGTGCTGGAGGGCACAGGAGTCTTGGTTCTTATCACCTAGACAGTGCACCACCCTGTCTGCATCTCACGCAAACAAAAGCCCTTCGCAAACTATTAGCTATCTACACCTGTCACCTAACTGGCATGCAGGAGGAAATGCAATGAGATCGCACTGAAACCACCTAAAATATACAGCATGAAAAGTAGCTGATGAGGAGAAAGTTATTAAAGGGTGTCTCTATGGGGAGTGCCTGCAAGTTAGAAAATTGCAAGCACTGCAACAAAATGTAAGTATACATTTTAGTGTAACAAAAAATTCAAGGCTGGATTTGATCAAAACAAAACATTTGCCTTGTTTACACCAATCCAGAGAGATTCAGACACAGAAATGCCGGCTAATGATTAAATCGCCTGGCAATTTTATTTGCTTCTGTCAGCTAAAAAAGCTGACAAAGTGACCAAACACTCGGACAAACTAAAGTATCTTCGTTTTGTGCAGCTTTTCAATTTTTATACTATGGATTCTGAGCTGTTGAATGTGCCACAATTTCTATTTCAGCCTTGAAAAGTACACAAACAAGAGCTTCACAGCAGCCTGTGCTCCGTCAAGATTACACTATAAGCATCAACATAGTCATACGGCGTGCTGAGACTATACATGCAGCTACAGTCACATGACTCCCAAGGCCAAGAACAAGGTTTGCCTTATTGTTTTCATGTACTTTGTGCCTTTGCTCTGGACTGGCAGTTAGATTGTGCTCCACTCTCTCACAGCTCCACATTTCACTGAAGAAGAGTGGAGCTGTCATATTTAACCTGTCTTCACAGTGACGCTCCACTGGTCATTTTCATAATTCAGTTGTTACTTAGACGCCAAACCTGCAATGCTGCAGCCAATAGCAACTCTCTCTTA
>NW_018128092.1:487931-502659 GCF_001952655.1 Monopterus albus
CATAGGGAGAGAGAGGAGAGGAGAGGAGAGGAGAGGAGAGCAGGAGGGGAGGGGAAAGAAACTCAGAGCATCATGGGGCCCCCAGCAGCCTAGGCCTATAGCAGCATAACTAAGGGAAGGCTCAGGGTCACCTGATCCAGCCCTAACTATAAGCTTTATCAAAAAGGAACGTCTTAAGTCTAATCTTAAAGGTAGAGAGGGTGTCCGCCTCCCGAACTGAGACTGGGAGTTGGTTCCATAGGAGAGGAGCTTGATAGCTAAAGGCTCTGCCTCCCATTCTACTTCTGTGGACTCTAGGAACCACAAGTAAACCTGCACTCTGAGAGCCAAGTGCTCTGTTAGGATGAAGCAGGTACACGTGCTGAAACTTCAGGTTATAGAATGAAGTCTGCACCAAATTGCTACCTCTTTGCAAGGTTTCATGTCTGTTCACTGCCTCCTTATTCAGTCTAGGGCAGCACTTTACATTTATTTTCATTACCAACTAACCTGCCAATTATTTCAAGTTTTTCCTGACTGACACTCCTAAAAATATTCACTTTACTATCAAATAAAACAAAGGCAGATCTTCACAGCCTACAAGCTGAGATGGTGAAAGATTAACTGATAAACAGAATAGCTTCAGATCAACTGTTCAATCGACAAACAATTTAGTTCTAATATAACAGTATTCCCTAAAAGTGAGCAAATGTATTCAAGTATTTTACTTTTGCAGTGACTTCATACTCCACTACACTTCAGAGAAATGCTTGTTACTTTAAATAGACATGATGAACTGTTAAGTTTAAACGACCCTGCTGTAGCAAATGCTTCATTACTGCTGCTGCTTGCGTTTGATCCTCACACCTTAGCAATGTCTGGCAGACTGGAGCTGTACTTTTAGTCCAATATCTTTACACTACAGCCTCTAACTTTGGTTGCTTGCCTTTCTTTTTAAAAGCTACTCATGACCTAATCAAATATGAAGTTGAGGTGATGGATGACTTCATCTCGGAGAGACAACACCCCTTAGAGATCCGGGCTCACCCCGCATTACAAATGGCTTCCTGATAATATTCCATCACCCTATTTTGTGCCTGTCACTCACTTTGCCAGTGATACCAGAGACCTCCCCTGAACTCCACCTGAACCTGTGCCATCAATCACGGCTCAGATCAAGCGCGGGCCATACCTGTCTGACAGCTCTCGACACCCGTGTGTACACAAAGCGTGCATGTGCGGTGACAGGCGCTACACCGGCGTCCACCGGTATCTCACCTTATCTCTCCCAGAATGGCCTCGCTCCACTGCTGCTCACAATCTACTGCATCCCCGCGTCGCGTCACGTGCACCTGCACGGTGGCCGGCCCACAACTTTCTGATCAGCGCTTGTATTTCAAACTTTTTACCCACGGTTCATGCGTCAGTGTCAGATCCACATGCAGATGGTGGAATTTGTCATCCTGTAAGTCTTGATGAGCTTTTCTTCCCTCACATGGTTGTAATTCTCATACCTGGCTGCCTGAGGATTTTCCAGGATACAACCTCAACAGATTTCACTTAAGTGTGATCCTCTGCTGTAACAAAAGACAAACATATGTCTTGTTAGTGCTTTTTTTGTCCAGCCACCTGTGGCTCTCTGAAGTGAAAAAGCCAATATGGAGCAATGTTAAGAAAGTAATGAAACAAACTGTAATTACTGTCTGTGAACTTTGCCTTGTGTTTTTATGACAGGCTTAAAAACTCGAATTGGAACTGAAGTCAGAGATATGTTTGAAAATAAGGAATTTGAAAATCTTACTATTCACACAAGTAGATGTTTCCCAGAACCTGAAATCAGATTATTCTGAGGTTACATCTAATCTCTGACAGTTTGTACATACTCTGAATGTTTGTGAGAGCAGCTAAGCTTGATTTGCAGTCAAGTCTGACACACAATAAGCGCCCACGCTCTTTTTACGTCACCCTTAGCACCTTTGGAATTTTCACAAACCGTTTACTAAGTGTCAACGAAGCAACTTTTGATGGCAGCGGGTTTTAACCTCTCACCAGCTTTGTAGCTTTGAGAGTGTTTGATTTAGCTTCGCAGTCAACTCTGGACTGTTCACAGGTGGAGACTCGCATGCAGTCAGTTGTAACCAGGGAAAGTACAGGAGAGGCGAGACAGACAGTCATCACACGGTTCAGACTGTGTGATGTGACTGCAACTAAACCATACATCAGGGAACCGTGGCTGATGATACGGGTCTACAGGCTGTTACACATAAACAGAATCACTGTATGTTTGTCTTCAGTCAGTACTACTTCAGACGCTGCCAGTAAAAACAAAAAAATCATTATTCATGTTACTCATTGATATGAGGGATGCCATTAAATTTATGTATGACACCATCTGCTGAGTCAAACTGGAAATATTTTGGGACAGTATGAATTACAGATCAGACACTAAATGGTAATATTTTGTGACTTTTTCAACTGGAATTCTTTGCACCGATAGTCCAAAAAAAATAAAATCTGTGCTCTGAAATAAATGTGGAGAGTTTAATTACTTTAATGAGATACAGATAAATCTGTAATAAAAGACTTCTAACCCTCTTTCCCAATATAGCAATCACGCTGTGATGACCTTAAGGCTCACCGGTAGACACCCACATAGAGCTGCCACCCAGTTCTACAGATCAGTTCATCCATCCATTATCTATACCGCTTATTCCCCAATAGGGAGCCAATCCCAGCTGACACTGGGTGAGAGGCGGGGTCCACCCTGGACAGGTCGCCAGTCTGTCACAGGGCTGACATGTAGACAAACAACCACACACCCCTCACTCCTACGGACAGTTTAGAGTCTCCAGTCAACCTAAGCTTCATGTCTTTGGACTGTGGGAGGAAGCTGGAGTACATGAAGAGAACCTATGCAGGCCCAGGGAGAACATGGAGACTCCAGACAGAAATACCCCGGGTCGAACCCAGATCCTTTGTGCTATGAGGCGCCAGCGCTAACCATCGCTAAGTGGAAATTTTAGTTTTTATGACAAATATTCAGGAACAATATTCAAAATTCTGTTTTACAGATTCGGAAAATAGAGTTGCATATTGTGGGGCTCTGAAGATTTTTGACGGCATGGCCTGACACCCCCCTCTTTGGGCCCAAATATTAGCTAACTATCATTTAACTCATATACTGAGCTTCCATAGGAATACTCTCCCATTCCTTGTCACATTTACTGGCTGTTTGTTTCCTTACTAAGCAAATTAACCTGGACTCTTACGTTGGGTTCAGCCTGTGCAGTGAAGCAAAGAACAATACTGTAACTGAGCTGTTTTATCACCTGATCTCTGACATTTGTCTCTGTTTTCTCCAACATTTCACGCAGACCTAACTGGTTGCATCGTAGCTCACACGCATCAAGTGACTAAAACTGTATTCTAGAAAATCCGAGCGAATGTGACGTCTCCAGATTTTTCAGCTTATCTTTACAGGAGTTCTTCAGTTGTGAGATGGTTGTTGGTTGGTCATTATAGTCCTGATGGACTGATGGACTGATGGACACTTGTTCCCAGGTCACAACTGTAATTCTTGAAACAACATCTAAATAGTTACCTTTACAAGCCTTATGCATAAGAAGGGTAAATCTTAAGACGTGTTTTCAGTTTTCGGACAAGGCAACAGGCCCCAGCCAACATCTGACAGACAGCAACGTGCAGGAGCAGACTGAGCTCAAAGCAAAGCACAGTCTTTCCAACTTCACTGCTCACATTATGAGATTTACAAGCTCTGTGTGGATTCAGGACATTTAAAAGCACACAAGTTTTTGTGGATCCACACCAGTCAATTATCCACTTGAGTAAAATTTGATCTCCAGCTGAGACTCTTTCCAAAACCATAACACTGGACTCATTTGTATTATGTGGTTGAACTGCCTGGCTACGCAGCCTTTCGACAACAGGGACTCTGGTTATAATGCTCCAGCTGGGATCAAAGGAGGAACGTATAGGACATACAACCCGTCTTTAATCCAGAGACGAAGTTTCATCCACGCTGGACAGGCTGTGACTGAAGGCCGGCTTCATCACTTTCAAAGTGAAACAACAACATACAGTGAAAAGCAGCTACTTGATTTGAAGATGTAATTCATGTTCTGCTTTTGAAAACTTACCAAAGCTAAAAACAAACAGCTATTACAAATTCAGAGGATGTCAAAGAAAAAAGAGGAAAAAAGCCTACGTTTCCAGGTGTGTGATTGAAAAGAGGTTAAAATAACACTTTCCCACAGCAGGACTACGTCGCAGCAATGTAAGGATGCAGGTCTGATACTGTATGAAGTGTTTCAGGACCAGGATGGAGTGATCTGAAACCATACAAACAGATACAAACAACATTTAGTGCATCTTGAAACGACACCTTGGTTGTAGATCTTTGATGCTGGCGTTAGGATGCCTCCAGAAACGGACTCAAAAAAAATCTCATCTTTGCCATGCGACAGTTCATTCGACAACACAAAGAAGCAAATGGTGTTTGTAGTTATATGCACAATAGCATGTGGTCCCATCCCGTCTAAGAAGAAGTTCAGCTGAAAGTAGGTGAGGCTGAACGAGCTGATGTGAGTGTTGTCGTCGTTGAAAGCACAGTTAAAGGAGCTTTGTGGGACTCAGCATGTTTGTCCTCAGGGCTGAATGTAACAGATGACAGAGATCATTGGAGCTGTTTTTCAGAACTTACTCCTTTTCACAATTTTATAGTGTACTATAGAGACACAGACAACACAGTGATATTGTTGCACTGTTTGTACCAAACACTGGTAGTTGACAAGTGGGTACTTGTCGTTCTCTTCTTGACAGGTGTTAATACCTCACACTTCTGATTCCATTATTTTGGTGTCTACTTTTGATTTGCTGCTGCCACAGGCTTTGTGTGCATCACAAAATGGACCAGCTGAAAAGTACAGTGTATTTAGCCTAAATAATGCATATAAAGGTCCCCACCCAGTGCAGTACCAGTGATCTCTCAGGTTCATTGTGTGTAGCACTGTGCAAGTGCACACTGATGCAGATTGTGTCCTTTCATTTTGTCATACTATACGATCAATGCCCGGTGAATCTTATGTAAATAGAAAATAAACAGAGGCAGAGTGTTGGCTTTTAGGGTTTGTCAAGCCCAGATACAATCGCCATAGGTAAAAAGCTACTGTTAGGTTATAAACGAACTACACCATGGTGCCATGACTTCAGCGTCACCACCACAGCTTCCAACTTGTTAGCACTTACCTCCTCTACAGAATCCTTCCTTCTTAGCAGCAGTCACACTGTGAGAACTTTGGTTCTGTTTCTTTGGTCTTTGTATGAATTAGACCTACATATCCATCCATCCAACACCTACACTGCATATCCTAACAAGGGTCGTCGCGGTGGGGGGGTAATGCCAGCTGACACTGAGAGAGGTGCACCCTGGACAGACCTACGTACATTGCATACAGACGTATGTATCTGTCTGCCAACAATGGAGACTGTTTTGAAAAAAGGCTGTTGTGTTCCCCATCAAATAGGGAACAAAAGCTAACTGTTAGTGACCCAGCGTTAACCCAAACTGTCACCGTAATTACACAACTTATCAGAAATGGGTTTCATATCTGTCGCTGTCAGTCATTCTGCTGAGTAGGAACAGCGTATGGGCCATGAGGGGACAGGAGTGTTGTTTTAACCCAGTAACACCCACTGAAACAATCTTTCCAACACTGCTGCTTGACCTATTTCCTCTCCTGTAATATGTCGTTAAAGCAGCCTTGTGAAAAGGCTTAAATATTCATGCTCGATTTCAAAATGAAGAGCTTTGAGAACATGGCTCCGCAGGAGGATTGACACAAGCAACAGTGCTCTTACAAGCACACACGCTGAGGCACACCGGGCCCGGCTTAGTCAAAACACACACACACACACACACACACACACACACCCTTGACTGACTTCATCCACGGTGTTGTGCATAGAGCATTAAAGCAAGAGTGAAGATAAATGCCCTGTCAGCGCCTTTAATGATTTATTTCAAACATTTCACTCGATCCAATAAGGTTACAATCTATGGCAGGTAATTGTTTATACAGAAATAGAGGGCATTTTGTGTGTTTTATTGAGCATTGAGCAAAGTGAACACAGTAACCTCAGAAACCGGAGCACTGTCACAAAGACCGGCTGGCTGTTTTAGACTCCAGCCCTCATCACACATATTAACACACAGTGCAGCATTTTGACTATTGAAAATTAGGCTACATGCAGGTCGTGAGGATGAGCATGCACGTGGGTGTCTGATCCGCCGCACACTATTTTTGCCTCCCCACATGCGTGTGCTGCAGTTAGGTAGGGCATCAGAGCGGCCTGTCACTTGTCCCTTGGTATTGCTTTAGTCCGCGTCGACAGTGTGTCCACCCTGGGTTTGTCAGTGTCTATTCAGACCTGACCTGTCTTGTTCAGCACATGGCAGCGGATGCTGATGGACATTTCCAGTTCTCCTTCTCAGTGTCCATCACTCGGCGCAGGATGCATCCCTGACGCATCTTAGTTTGAGCTCCTGAAATTTGTTGACAGTTGCAGAGGGTGGTCTGCAGTTCTGCCAACCTCAATTATGGGAGATGCGATCAGATTTTGACTTGAGGGATGTAGGTTGCCTGCTGTGCATAAATGCTCAATTGTGGTTGATCAATATCTTGCTAATAGGTTCTGAACATTGAAAACAATGCAAATAGAAAAGATGCGTAAACCCTGCTGCGGGATTTTGAAATACAAACCCAAAGGGCTAAGTGATGGTGAGTAAGTGGCATGATTTATTTACTTAGTCCCAGTCCTGGTGGATTCGATTCATTCATCCTCTTTCATGTTTGTTGCTTTGCTGCCAGTCAGTCTCGTGTTTGTTCTCTTAATTTCCTGCGACTTGCTGATGAAAAAGAAGGAGCATTTAATTAGCGCTCCCTCTGTTCTGCTGAAACAGTTAGTGTAGTTTTATAGGACCAGGAACGAAGCTCAAGTCTGTTTCTAATGGAGATGAAGGCAATCAGATAACCAACATTGCCACCCATGCTCTCTTTTCCTCTTCTTGAAGAGGACAACTTCAGCTTTTAATAAACATGTAATAAGAAGGAAAACAGCTGGTAGCTGCACCACAGATGGTGCCGTTCTTGGCATCTCCGAGGAAGGGACCACACATACAGATGGCTCATTATTCCAGCATTTGGTTATGCATATTGCACAAAATTTTATTCCAATGCTTAACAACCAGTATAAGCAATACAGGTGTTACTATTTTTCACGAGGCTCCCCCTGCAAAGTAAGCAGTCGGGATCTTGTTTTGCTCATATCTTTTGATGTGGATCACTCACACGAGCCTCAGAACCGACTTCTCCCTATCAATATTTCAGCGCTGCCTCTGTTTGTGAGGAGTGCCGTGTTAATCTGCACTCAGGTGTGATTCATAGCCAAACCAGCTGTCAGTCTTAACCCAGACTGCAGCTCTGTTTTCAAAGTCCACCTTTGTGTCATTAAGGTAACAGCCCGCAAATACCTCAGCGGATCGTTGATTAAGACAGAGGGAGAGATATTGATCACAAAGCAACAGCAAAGCAAGTGAGCGCAGGCAGCCAAGAGCAAGGCCAACACACATCAGCACGCAACCTTGACCTCAGTGAAATCCCACAGACCTAACTCACAAACTCCTACTGTAGGCTGCCTATCTGCAAACTTCTGAACGCCAGCATCCTCTGTGTATTATTTATATTCAGTCAAATAGAAAATGTCACTGGAAAAGAAAAATAATAACAATAATTTGAATGAAAACAAGGCCAAGGACTTAGTCCCATGAGGGAAATGTGTTCTTGGTTGAATCTTTTTTTAGGTTGACTGTTTTAAATTACAGATGCTCTCTAATTGGCTACGGTCAAATAAAACCAGCCTAATGAGGCATTGCAATCATTTGCTTATTTCCTTTCAAGTTGGTTCCCTTTGTATTTCAGAGCAAAAGCAGAGCTCTTGAGCTTACTACTGTTCCAGGCAGGATATTCTTAGTTACAAGACTATTATGCCTCAAATGAGCAGGTATTTATACTTGTTTTCTGCAACAGAAGAGCTGGAACTGAACTTACTCATTAACTGTATAAACAGTAGCAATAATAAACCCTGAACTTCAGATGTTATGTCACCTTTCTGTATTACTCTGATGACGACTAGCAGGTTCCCCAGTGAAGACAGAAAAAACATCTCACTCCCTGCATCTCCATTATATGATGAACTTAGCACGGACTTCTCCTTTAATGTGATGATTAAATGTGCTAATCACAAATGAAAGCGCCATGTACAGTAGACGCTTTCATCCACCCGCCTGTGTGTGTGTGTCCTCAAACAACCGAGGGATTTTCTTTCAGGCCTTCTCACACTTGACACTCCATGTATGCTGGAGCTGTCCTGCCCAATTTATAACAGGAGTCAATGTGACCTTTATCCTAGCAATGACTATAATGTACTTTAGCACATGTCAGTCTCAGGTCAGGATCATCCCCTGCGTCATATGTTTTGTCTTGCATGTTTTACAGTCACCAGAGACACACTGCTGCCCCTCTGTGCTGCAGCCTGTTCCACTTAAAGTGAATTTAGAGAAGTGACAGCTTCACAAACATGGAACATGTTATAACTATAGAGACAGTTTTCAGAGGCCGGATTTAATACTGCATGCTCTTGTGGACATATTCCTTCTACATTATTGTATTTTCAAACATATTTATAGCTAGCATCATGTATTTACGCACAATAATTAAACAGTAACAACAATTTTGAACCCCGGTTTAATAATAATCCTGTTTTTCACTTTATTCTTGTCTGCAACAAATACGGGACACAAAGGAAGCCAAAACATTTACAGTTCTTAAAAGCACAGGTAGGCTGCACAAAATAACTGTCACATGTTTTTGGCTCTAATTTCCCCCCTCATACTCATATTATTGCTCATCAGCTAAGTTGTCAGGTCCGCTACATCCCTTTGATGGCATCAGTGACAATTAGCAAGACGATGCCACACAAAACCATCTGGACAGGCACATCTCTCGTTGCTGAGGGAGACAGTTTCTGGTGTGACAAAAATAAATCTCAAGGTCACTAGCTGTCATTTTTAAAAGTATCAGATTTCTTCAGAGGTAGATTTATGGGATTGGGTTTATTTTGAGAAGGTTTACCGGCTAATGACGAGGTGTCTTAGAGACTGTTAAGTGGAGATGAGGAATTAAATCAGTAAAATACACAACTGGGTCTGTGTTGTTTCTGTTTTTTACTACAGCAATATATGTTAATGTCAGCATTCAGCAAATAGCAGCAAATCGACGAGGTGATATTCGGGGATCTATTGTATCTATTTTTATACATTTTTAACACAGACAGACGTGCGCAGCTTTTCTACCATATAGCTAACAGACCTGGCATGTCATCTTTCCTGTACACTCAGAAAATACAATCAATTATCAAGAGGGGCGGGAAATTGATTTTCCCCTTCCCCATACGCAGCAAATGTTCCACATAAATATAAGATGCTTTGACAAACCTTTCTGTATTAAACTTGAAGGGCCCTGGCAATGAAAGTCAGACTAAATATGACTCTGTTAAGGCCCAGTCACACTAGCATTTAAAAAGGCAAAATTCTGTGGCAAAATTAATTCACTTCATGAAATCACTACACTCTGTGGGTTCACATGGGGGTGAAGGAAGCCATGCCATTTTTGGTGAACTCTGACATACAAATTTGTACCGCTGACCACTGACAAGCCATGCTGACAGTGCTGACCTCTGAGGGCACAGAGGGGCAGAGTCTAAAACCAAAGAAGCTGTCTTAGCTTATTATCTGTGTTGATGTGTCCACTTTTATTTAAACTGCCAGAGTTATAAACTGTCAGAAAATAAATTACTCCACAAAAGGGGTGAGGTTTGCAGACCATTAAGAGACAATGGTATAAATAAATCTTTAGCATAAACTGTGAACTTACTCCCTTGTTAGCAACCAAGCTAACAAGCTTGCTAACTGACAGGGAACGCCGATTAAGTATGCTAGCTAGTTTCTGTATATTTGAATAAAATTATATATATTTACATAATAACAGACAGGTCGCACTATTGTCACTTTTTTACAAACCATAACATGGCCAGGATTTCCTGTGCTCGTGAGAATATGAAGTTGCCATCATGCCGTGTTGAATTTTGGGTAAATGTGCTATTTTGGTGGGATCACGCTCATTATCCATCACAGAGATATACACTACATACATCTATAAGTTAATTTAAAAGATAAATACTATCCCATACGGCTACATTCAGTAGCAGAAGCTTCAACTACATTCAAACATCCACTCTAGTGTTCACTTTGAGCACAGACAGGACAGAAACTGATTCATCTGCAGTGTTTGTGTTATCTGCTGACAGCTGCTAGCTAATGTTAGCTCCCGAACCAAGAGCTGAGATCAGGATGCAGAATCATTTTTCAGTCTGCAGGTAAATACAGCACCTCCCTCCCAATATTCAACACGGCACGACGTACCTTCTGTGCTCTAGAGATCTGGAATGTGAAACTACACATTATCAAGCGCTGACTGTCTTTCGAGAAACTATCATCATCATATTTAATTTGTAATGTCTAATTAGTTCTTGTTCATATGAACATCTTTCTTTTCTTTACTTGTATAAAGTATATGTTTGTTTGTTTTTCTTTTTACGTCTGCTGGTTTGGTGTACTCTTCATCTTGTGTGCTTCTTATTGACAGTTTTCTTCTTTGGTATTTTTACATTGTGTTTTCCTCCTTCTTTTTTTAGGTCTGATGGCTGTTCTATTTCTATTTTCTGTTGTATGCAAATAAAAAAAAAAAACTAAGCTGAGAACCAAACATAAGGTGGGAGTAAACAATGAAAGTACAACGTGAATGGAGCTCTGAGAACTGTGACCTGTGACTAACTAGCGCTGGCACTGTCCCAGTCTGATAGTGTGTTAGCCATTAGCTCACCGGCTACAGTAGCTTGATGAGAAGCCCTGGAAGTAGCCCTGACGTCACCAAGCTTCTGGAAGGGCCTATTTCCAGAAGACGACCAGATTTCCACTGTGCCAGTTTCTGATATAACCTGCAATAATTTGGACATATAACAAAAAAGAGAGAACTACCTTGAATGGTTTTTGTTTGGAGGCCATAGGCTTTAACATTACCTATCACATTACAGTTCAGTCATCATCATTCCATTTCAACGGCTTTATTTTTGCCAACAGATTTGATCAAGGTTGCAGGGCAAATGGATCATTAAACAGAAACTAGAACACACTGTCATTGTTCTGAAGAGCATGTTCGATGCAAACACTGCTCTTGCTACAGTAACTCATCTGCAGCTCTTTCATTGTGTGGTCCCATGATGCTTTTCTGCTTGTGTGTCCATACATCATGTTTGTGCAGGCTGTACTAAAGCAGATCCCCTACAGAATAGAGTGTCATCCACACAGAGTTATCCCTCACCACCGGCTGACCGTGGCATTATTCCGATGGGGACTGTTTGACTAATAAGCATTTTCGCTTCACAAGTGCTGGCTCTAGTCAATGCTGCTGCTCTGGATATACACATTGTATAGAGGACACCTTGATTTGAAAAAAGAAAGGTGGCCAACACTATTAAAAGCACTCACTGGTCCGGAAAACACACTGTGATTTCATTACAAAAATCATATAATGGTTGTAAACACAATAACAAAGTTGCACTTTCGCTTGAAGAATTTGCAGTGTATGTAAAACAAAAACACTTCTCTCTCTAGCTGATTTCTTTTGACAATTTACACTTGAATGCACAAGATGTATCCCTTTTTGTTTGATTTGAATTATTACAAAACAGTTGTGGGGGTAAACAAATACTTTACTGAGCCAGAGTGGAAGCAGTCTAATAAGTGTAGTACTTGATTTTAAACACACGGGCATAAAGAAAAGCACAGGCTCAACACTTGGTCCTAAAATCACTTGCAGTGAGCCTTCCCCCTTTAAGTGAAAAAGTTCAGCTATTTCCATTTCAAAAACATGTTTCTGGAACAAAAATTAGACATTTGCTTTGGGATATCATCAGGTTAAGCATACAGTATGTATTTCTGCATATCTGAGGTTTTGTATTGTTAAAGCAACCTCGTAGTGCGCCATACATATCAGAGTTTCTACTATTTGGTATCTCTGATCAGTAAATAGGTACAAATCTCTGTAATTAAATAAATGTGCAGTATGCTTCAGGCTGATTCTTTACGGTTTGAGCTGAAGGTGAGAAAGAAAGCAACAAAAATACCTCTCTGTGCTGGTGACAGCCACACGTTAACAACTTTTTTAGCTCGGTGATGCTACCTCAGTGCTTCCCTTGGACAAACAAGGTTGTTTCTGCTCAGTCTGTTGAACCGAGTACTCGCAAAGTTACCGGCAAATTTGTTTTTTGTCAATGTTAATATTCGGGTCTGTGCTCTAAATGTTTGTTGCAGCCACCAAAACAAATTCTCAACGAATTCAGTCCTGATATGCAAATCTAACTCTGGGTTCTGAGTTCTGTGCTGCTGCGTCCTTGCTCTGCGGGTCCAGGTCCAGGTACTGTAGGTAACGTGTGACGTACTCCCACCTCAGCAGACCACCCTGACAGCGTCTGCCTGTGTTGTTAAGACTTCCCCTGCAGAAAGCCTCTCAGCACAGAGACTCGGTCCATGGAGGTTTCTGCCATCAGATGGTGTACAGCGTCCCGCAGAGCCTCACGGTAGGGCTTTGGTAGAAGTTCAGCACACATGAGACATCATCATTTGAAAAACATCTGTCACTCTGACAAATAATAAGTGCATGGGGCCTCCAGGGAAAAGGGAAGTGCAAGCTCCATATTTTATTTCTTTCTGTACAACGCCGTGACTGACTGTGTTTGGTGTGTGGTGAACTGTACTTATAGCTAATGTAATGCATGTTCACACTGACAATTGACATTTTAAGGGCATTACCCTTGACAAGGCGACCTGGACAAATGAAAGGGAAAGGCAGAATGATTTATCGGGGGGCTGACGAAACATTTTGATTTACTTTTTTTTTTTATGTCTGTTTGGAATGAATCCTGAAGACGTATACACCACACCCCTGCGTGAGCCGTCTGCACAATAGCCTTCTGACCTGAGATCAGGTAGGGCTCTATCTCCCCAGGGCGCTTGCAAAGCCAAGACAACACCACTCTGCTCTCCTTTTCTAATTCTGCCAGTTCCTCCTGGCTTAATTGAGAATTTGAACAAACAAATTAATCATTGCAGCCCATAAAAATGACAGGATTCATGCAGTAGCATTCTTCATTCTCTCTAATTTGTTGTGTGTTGTCGACCCCCACCCCTCTTCCTGTGCCTTTTCACAAACCCCCACAGCATTTTTTGTGCTGAATCTGCTAGTTTACCCCCTTATGAAAATTACAAATACTTGTCAAGGTTAACGAGTTAATATTCTCATTCAATATTTATTTTATGGGCGAAAGAAAGCGTCTCCCTTCAGCGCGTCCTCTTCCAGTGTGAGGATGGGTTTGTTAATCAAAATGACAAGGACAGTGTCCTTTTGATAATCCCCTGAATCATCGAGAATAAAAAATGAACTTTATTAATCAGCGGCCTCTGATTAATTGTCATGAAGTGTTGCTCATCCATTTCCCGTGCATTTCCGTAATTTTCACAGAAGCCTAACAATCTCCCCGATGATTTGAAGCCTTTTGAGCTGGCGTTGCATTCAGCAGCAATAAATAGCTGGGCAGCACACTCTTCTTCCTGGATGAGCTTTTGCACAGCAGACTTCTACACAATTTGCATTTTAGAGATGGCATTGTACAAAAACGTCAATACTGACACTAACATCAGTTTAGTAGCAGCCATCAGTCTGCCTTTATGTTTGTGTCCTACATCAATACTGCAGTCTCTGCCTACTTAATCCTTGAAGCACAAATATATTGCCCATTCCTCTCCACGTGGAAACAACAGTACAGTTCAGCAAGCTAGCAGCTGGTAAATGAAACCACGTACACACAAACACCTTGGACAGGGAGGACCTCCCCACAGTGAAACATCGCCCACAAATCTTTCTTCCTTACAGAAGTAGGACAATTAATTCTGCATATGTTGATGGTATTTATGATTAATATATAACACTGAATGTCGCTTTCACAGTGCAGGGAGCAAGGTTGGGAATGTGATGTAAATTACATGAGTGTGTGATGATGTGTGGTGCTCATTTGCTCTGAAGTGATGTCCATGAAACAGAATACACAAACGACAGGAAAGTTTCATATCAGAAGGGCGTCTCTCTTTTCTGTCTTCCTCCTCAAGGGGCCCAACAAAGAGATTTCAAAATATCCCCATTAATCAGCAGTCATCCAATTTATCGTATTTACCTACCTATTATTTTTACATTCAGTGCCATATTTAAAAGTCCAGCGCAAAGGAATTGCATGTTTAACGAGTGCACATTGTGAATTTCAGCCTCTTCAACAGATTGGGTGGCTCACATGCTATTAATTGTGGAGGTGTTTTATCCATTAGAATGAATAATTTAAAGGAAGTGTTAATAGGTATCCCAGACCTGACCAAAGGAACGGAGACAAAGTGTTGTTGAATGACGTTTCATTACTTTCCCTCTGATGCTGCTCTTCATTTGTTCTCCTGTGTCGTTTTGGGGTCAGCGTGGTCACAATTAAGCCTGAAAAAAATTACAATATG
>NW_018128092.1:502815-530815 GCF_001952655.1 Monopterus albus
CTGTTATGGGAAGGAGCATTAAAATCACAACTTGGTTCTATTTTTTTGTCCATATGAATGTTAAATACATCAGCTGAGGAATTTAACTGATTTAAAAATGTGGCTTTTCAAATTTAAAACAATAGGTTTCACTAAATAAACACGGAGCTGTGACAAAACCATTGCTAATAGCATCATTTAAAAGATATAAACTGTTACTTATAGATTACAGATTGGGCTTTTAAGTGACAAGAAGAACAATATCTACATTCTTGAGCTGAAACGTTTTGCAGACAGTAACACATTTCTCAGACTCACTGAATAAGGTTATCTTGGCTTGAATTACCATATAGTCTTTCAACACATAAAACCACAGATCTCCTTGAAGGAAGCATTAAATTGATGGTGTCTGAGGCTTGATCTCGGTACAGTTTGACTGATTCCTCCTGTGCGTGTCTGTGTCTGTGCATGCGCGTCTCCTCTGGTGGGAAACAATGTGAACTTCATTGACTCCCACATGCACAGAAGGATGACATCAGAAAGAAGTCGTCTCTGTCAGATGCAATAAAGAGACGTCCACAAGTGCGTAGTTCCCCATCCTTCACACTTTGTGTACACCCAACCCACAACATAAATTAGCTATGGTGACTATTCTCAGCCATCCAAGGCAAGGACAGCTGCAGAGAAAAGGAAGCACTGGGGGTGTGCTGCAAGCCAGGTTTCACCGAATTTAAACAGCAAATTCAAATGAGATGTTGCAAAATTCATTTTCTGACAGTAGCCCTTTCCCTTCTGTAACGCACGTCTGTTAATTTTTAACAAAAGGGTTCACAAATACATGAGTCCTTTTGTACAGTTTCCTCAGATGAGATCTATGGCACTGTGAACAAAAGACACTCCTTCAATGACAAGTGCCAAGTACATCAGCCAGTCCTTCTTTTCAAGTAATTCCAACCCTGGCTATTCAGGGTTTGCCCTGTGGCGAGACTGAGCACTTCGTTCTCCAGAAATAGCCATAGCTCATCTTTCACAAGGACTCAGGTCGTCTTATCACAGGGAGAGACATTCATTTGAATTTCCGTCTTTTCAATATGCCTGGCAATCACGATGCCCGGTTAATATTGAGGCTTGGGGAGTTCTTGGTGTTGTTCTCCCCCCAGGCTCTGTGGCAGGCACAAAGGACGTGTAACTTGACATCAAATATCTTATCACATGACTCCATCTGCCAGCAGTGGCACACAGTGGCACCTCAGCAGCTCTCCACCACGATCCACCGTGTGTTTACTCTTTGCTGTACTGATAGCATTCAACACCGTTTGTTCTTAAAAACACATTGGTTTTTGAATGAATATGCTCAAGTACAGATGCTAAAACCAAAATAATGCAATGCCACAGGCTAAACACAAAGACCTGGCTTGTTTCGCCGGCTGTCTGTTTGTCCACAGCGCCTCATGAGATCTGAACGTACGTTTGTTCCCTGTTCATAGCGGAATAGCAAAACTGGCTTAGCACATCTAATTAACACCCGAACACACCTTGACAACTTCTGCATGACACTCACTCAGCTAAAATCTTTTTAGAATAGCGCACACACACAAGCCACACTTCAACTGCAAAGAGAGGCATTTTTCTTGATAAATTTAAGATAAAAGACATGGCACTCATTTTCTCCCATGACATATTTGTTCTTTAACAACAAATCAATGGCTGTGAAAGCTTGGCACCTGAATACAGAACAATGGGGAGATGAAGCGAAGATTGTCTTCATTAGGCACATTAATATTCATAGAAAGTAGAAAATCTGACACCACAGAGGACTTGGTAACCTTTTCTCATATTAGATTTTTTTTCAACTTCTTAACACAATTAAAGTCCAGCAATGACTTAATTAATGCGGCTTTCTGTCAGGCGCTTTAAAGAACTGTCAATTTGGCCCGGGTCTGCCTGTCAGCGGGGAAGAAAGACAGTCATCCCACTCTTACAGGAGACAGTCGGAATCACAGTGCCGGATAAAGTCACATTCTCAGACACCTTGCCAAATTGATTCTTTTAAGGGTTTGCTTGCAGATTACCATTTCTTCGCTCCTGTCTCTTATTCTGCACCAGTCAAATTTGAGGGAAAATCTAAATTCAGTTTTAGACTCTGGCTATTACCATCCTCTCCTATTGTGCTCGTTGCTGCTGATACCCAGTTAAATTATGATTTAAATGAAACATTTCTTGTGTGAGACGGTGTCCTCTGAGCTCTGAATCAATTACCAAGATATCTGGGATAATATGGCGAGGTTAGAGTGCGTTGCCCTTGTGTTTGTGAAGGTTCGTGAATCACCAACATTAGCTCAATTATTCGTTTGCTTACCGCACAGTTTCTTTCACATTACGCATATTCTCTATATGCCCTTATGACAAATACACCAGGAATACATGGGTTTTTTGATGGTGCTGTGAGTTTCTTGGAAAAATCAGCCCTATGTGTGCAGAGCACTGAAGCTGTGTGGAACTAGACGGGTGCATTTCCTTTTTCCAAGTGGAAGCCACAGGCTGTCCAAACAAGATGACAGAGCAAATGGCTGCTGCTAATGACTGATTCACCTCTTGCCTGGGTTTTGATCAAAAATAGCTCCTTCTCCATTCTCCTTCTGAAATGGCAGCGACCAAAATTGAGGTAATGGCCCTTACTTTAGAGGCTGACACAGCTGCAGGATTTGTTATCACTCTGACTGAGATTAGTCTCACTTTACAATAGGTGAGCTGAGATACTGAAGAAGCCCTGAATTATTAGAAACAGTGCAACCAAAACAGAAATGAAATATGCACGTTGTTGCTGTTTTGCAGGGCTCTTTTAGGAACTCCTCCTACGGCCTACCAAATATAATCTTTGAGTGGTGTGTATTTAATACTGAGAGAGAAATGCAGTCAAAATCTGATTTGAACATTCATTTTCTCATCTATCCACTAGGTGCGCCCGGTGGGGATTCATACACTGCGATTCTCTGTATTAATGAACCAATACCTGTGATCATTCTGCAGGAGGTGTAACTGGCTTGGCAGGTGTGCTGCCACTGGGAAACAGATTAAAATAGTCAGGGTTCCTTTCAAGGCTTGTACAGAAAACAATGAAGGCTTCACAAGGTAATCATGCCATTATATGAGACGGAGGGACTAATTGGAATTATACTAGAACAGGCAGGGAGCTCATTAAAACCTTGAGCACTACCTCATGATAAACAGTCACTTTAAGGGCTGGCACTAATATGATGAGGCAAAGTCTTTATTTCTCACTTTCCAACGAACACATCTGATGTTTAAGCTCCTTACACTCACTCAGCAGGTATCGCATGGAATGTAAGACTCCTTAATTGCCACTGGAAATTAGTAGCGTGGTTATGTGGAGAGCTTTTGTCATCATGCAGAAACAGAGTGAGATCTCTCACAGTCTGTTTCATGTTGAATTCCTGTGCTACAGCCTCACTGTGCTTTTCATACTTCATGTTAAGATATTTTGTCATCTGCTCTTCAAAATTCATGTTGTTACTACAAATTGAACTGTGTCAATATATTAAGTGTTAAACTTTGCTCATTATAATCCTATAAAACCCCACCAATACAGAATCATAATAATACAGTGAGCTGGTTATGGACTCTGACAACCTGTGATTAAAATCAGACTCATTTTGCTTGATGAGAAATTGGCTTTACCCAAAATAACTTTATATCCCCCTGCTATCCAACCACAGTTCATTAGCTCCATCTTTCTCAGGCAGGATTCTTTGTGCCATTTTGACTGTATTCAAATCTCTTTAATGCCATCTCATGTTTAAAGACTGGCCATAAATCCCATATCAGTTCTTAATGACCACTGCCGGCCAGCCGGTAATATGTCATTGTTCGCAGGCGATCACCCAGCGGGGAATAGACCATGCCAGTCTTTGTAATTGCACACCCAGAAAGATTTATATTGCCATTATGCACACCCATAAGAAATAATTCAAACATATCATTGAAAAAAAAACCTGCCTGCACATTGCTGATCCCCAAATCGGCACTGAGCATCTAGCTGGTATAATACTGCCTCTGCTAACACCACTTTACTGTCTCACAGTAAAGATGTCTTCAATGCTCATATTCCATATGTCTGTTTATTAGCGATACTGCTTCCCCTTCTGCGGGGTGCATAGGGAGAGTATGCAGAGGCTCTATAGGAAAACGCAAGGTGTCATATAACTGCTGGAGCACTACAGTGGCTATGTGGCTGGAACAGTCCCTGTATATCAATCAGCCGCTGCAGTATGCATCCTAAACAAACTCCTCCATGTACACTCTGCTCCTGCTTTTTTTTTTTTTTTCCTAAGCGCCTGCAATCCTTGGATGGCTTGGAGGTGTGGTGATTGAAGACGCAGTTAGCTGAACTCCCCAAGTGTGCCGCAGCAGCTTTGTTGTGCAGCATGTCCTGGTTCCTCCTGAGAGGGGGAGGCAGGTGTAAGCTGACGCAGGTTTGATCACCTTGGTGAAGGTGGACCTAGGTGGCTGCTCCACGTCCGCAGGGAGGACGGCGGCAGCCGGCTACAGGAGGAGTGTTTGACTTGGGCTAATGAATTGCCTGGTTGAATAGAATTACATCATGCCTGTTTTCTTTAAAAGACTTTGACAGGTACTCTAATATGCTGGTTGACGTGATAATTTATACTATGACAACGCATGAGGGAACAGATAGAAAATCTAGCTGCAGATTGATAAAATGATACGCAGCATGTTTCTTCCTGAACAGTTCATCTGAAGTGTTGTGCTTTACTTGATATATTCTGAAATGTAAGGACATCTACAGCTATTAACAGCAGAACAATGGTGGCCTCTATTTGTTCTCTTTGTCCCTGGTTAGAGGGTCGGAGAAGCAGAGGGGGAAGTTGAAGTGCCCTGTTGAAGTCAGCCATCAAAAGCAGGCCAGTCATGCAGACTCCTGTTTCAGAGTCTACTGAGGCCGCTCCCAGGGACTCTTTGTTCCTTTTCAACCAGACTGCTGCTGTCTCCGCGTTCAGGGGGCTCACTCACCAGTGACAGGCAGTCAGATCATACCCCCACAATCAAATACAGTTTTATTAGATCTGTCTTGCAGAGCGGCACTCCACTGCAAAAACATGTTTTGTTCTCTTTAACCTATTCCACCGGGGACACAAACCAACAGTGACACTGTCATTTGTGAGCACTGCAGTATGACTCCCTTGTGGTACAAATGTCAGATTATACCGTGCAGTACTAGTTATCCTCCCTAAATATAGCCTCTCTGGTATCATAGCCTGTCGCAAGAAATTCATGGCTTCACACACATGGCCTTTAGTGGAACCCCAGACGCTGTCACAAACCTTAAGAAGTCGCCAGAATGAGACTAATTGTAAATTTATATCTGTCTGCAAACTCTCCATGTAATTCTGAGAAGAGAGGCACCTGCCCCCAGCTTGATCCTGAAATGTGATGTGTAATGTGCACTATAAAACTGATTTATGCTGGCATTTAAGTGGCGTATTAGATTTAAATAGGCACATGTATTTGGAGTGATGACGGTTTGGATACTGGTCACTGGCACTATTACACGGAGGTTAAATTAAACAGGATTAAAGTCCCGCAAAACATATGTTTTAACCACTTCCCTATTTTGTGAGATGGGCTCCAAAACAACACTATTTTGTGCCCATGTTGGGCCAGATGTGCTCCTGTCACACATTTGTCTGTTTCTTTTGTCTTCCCATTTGTCTGATCAGAGGGAACATTAGGCGCATCGTGATGTCACATACTTCTATGTGCCAATGAGGTTTAAACAAAATCCGCCTGATCTTTGTCAGGTCATTGCCGGTCTGATCAAACATGCCCAGACAGCCCTGTTGAAGCAGATTAGCTGAATTTTCCAACAAGCCCTCCAACCTATACGACCCATATGGCCGTTTGTCCCCTCCCTCTCATATGACCCATAGAGGTGCTTCCTTATATACTGATCCTATTGTAGCGGGTGGAATTCCAACAACATACATCACACTACCAAGCTCTATGGCCTCTGTCGTCATGGAAACTGACATAAACACAACGGCTAGCTAGGGGAAAACTGTCATACTTTTTCCAGATTATGAAAGTTTCACTACACAAACTGCTTGGTTACATTTAGGAATGAAACCACAAGCCACACCCAAGATTTGAACCCCACTCACCTGAGAGAAAGGCCTGTGTTTCAGGTACCGAGCCACCACACCCTCAATCTTTAAAGCATTTTGTGGCTTCATATACTACGTCATGTTATTTGCTCCTTTCATCATAATTGGTCAACAAACGCTACAATAAGTAATAGTAGTTTTAGTCCAGCTTTTCTCAGTTACACATTTGCCTCCTTTTAGACTTCTAAGTGTTTGCCTACACCCGTTGCCATCTTTGTGTTTAACAGTAACCACAGGTACGTGTCCTTCTTCTATCACAAGATTAGTGGAAACAACCCCGTCTGCTTGTTCACACATGTCACTCTGGTCCGCACTAGTACAACAGATGGACTCTCCTCAGCAAATCTAGTTTTCCTTTCCAACTGTTGGCTGTTTGAGCCACTGTGCACGTTCACTGTGCATCGTTCAGCTCACCTGGCAGTACCACAGATACCGGTGCTCTCCACTGCAGAGCAGTTATTCAATTGCTTCTTCACTAAAATACTGCTCATTGTCTGGGTTTAGCTAGAAAGAAGAAGCTAAAACACTGGCTAACGCTGCAAATATCTAAAGAAATAATCACAGGAGAAGGAAATATTAATGTCACACCCACAGCAAGTTTAGCTTCTCATAAGAACCACAATAGTTCTTTAGTCCAGTCGTCCTTTATATTTAGTTCAATATTTATTTTTATTCTTTCACAAAAACGTAATTATTTCTTTATAGTTCTCACTTCAATGGTTAGTTTTAGAAAAAATGAGACGTTTCAGGGAAAAAGGCTTTTTTTTTCATTATTTTCATCAATTAACAATGACCTGAAGTTTTTTTAAACTTTGATTGTTGCTTATGTAGTAATGAAATTTCTAACACTGCTGGAAGATTAAACCATTACAAGGAGCAGCATCCGATATGGAAAATAAAAAGAGCTGTTAATGGTCTGAATGTGAGGTGAATCAAAACCAGTCGTCACTGTAACACGATCATCATCGCTTCTCAAAGAGCGCCTTGTTTTTGTCTCGCACACGACTTAGTACAACTCACAGGCGTTTCATTTTGTTTTCAAGGGAGAGAGTTACACAAAACAGCAGGTGAGGTCACAACAAGCAGGTGAACAATAACACTAGGAAACAGCAGCTGCTACTTTCACGTTCACGTCATATGACCAGCAGATCGAGTCACGGCCCGGCACGACAGACAGGCATGTCATACACTGGTAGGAACAGGAGGGTGTCAGATATTTATATGACAGTTCACTCTGAATTTTTAATGGTCATTTGCTCTTCAGAGAATGCAGATCAGTTTTATCTCACACTTTGGACTTCATACAAAAAGACATCTTCGTTTTGTGAGTAATAAATAAGAAACAAAAAGTGTTTGCCACTTTTTGTGTGGAATGTTCATACAAATCTTTTTATTATCACTATTTAAAATTTTACTAACAAGATTCAAAGCAGCATAAAGCATTTTTTTCCTCTTTAGACGTTAGGCCCTATAAATAATCAAGGCTTTCCCCGATCCCTCCGAGTAATTATCTGTGATCTCTGACAGCCACAGGCAGCAGCAAACTGACAGGCCTCCAAGAGGGAGATGTTGTGTAAATTTTATGAGTGACAAAGCAGATTAGACGAGTGACTCTGTACATGAAACCTTGACCTCCTTGGAGCTGTGCATCCAGGAGACAAGGTGCCCATGGTCTCAGTTCAGTCTATTCATTTTGTGCTAAGTTTCAATTCAACAAGAGAAACGTGTTGAGAATTGTGAACAAAGTTGCAGAAAAGTAAATTCGATTTGTGAGATAGATATTACATAAAGACAGTGATTAGACAACAGTGAACTCTTGTCAGCAAACTTGCATTTCTTGTGCATGTAAGGAATCTCAAACAATGAGCATATCACCTCCCGAGGTGCTTTTACATCCGTCTGTTGTCATATTTTGGCAGATGGTTGGGGTATTGTGTTGAATTTGAGGCAAAGCAATAGTTTTCCACTGATACAGTGACTGTAGAGAGGCACTCATCAGTTAAATAGCAACCTGCCTCACTCCTACTGTGAGCCGCTGCCGTCGGACCAGCCCTAAGCATTCTTTGCTCCGGTTTTCCATTGATGCTCTTTCATATAGTGAGTCTGCTCAGAGAGGCTTTGTTCCCCATAATTACAGAGCCAGTGATTTCAGCACATATGTATGTTTTGCCTCAAGCTCTGTGATTGTCAAAGAGATTTGATGGAGGCGTCAAGCACATGAGTGGCGGAGAACATGGACCTGCCATCACACCCTTGTGTTTACCCAGAGTGTCAGAGGGCTGATGTCACCCTGAGAGAGAACAGAAGAGGCGGGCCTCGGTGGATTCCTCCACGTCTCTCTCCATCTGTCTGTCTGTCTGTCTGTCTCTCTGGACATGTTGTGGGAAGCGATGATAACAGGGCGGCATGTGGAGTTCAGATCTCCCCGGCCATCGTGCATGGCTCACACTGTTCAAACAGGTTCCATGCGGGTTTGTGTCTTGTCTTGTCAAGCGGCTGACATTCTGATTTAATCAACATCCACGCCTGCCAGATGAATTAGATCACTATCAAAAATGCACAGGGAGCGCCACGTCCCTCACTTGTCAGAACCAAGCTCATCTGCTCATTTATTTTTTACATCCTCCATGAGAGGGGGAATTGTAGCAACTGTGTGGGCTTAAGGGGGTCTGTCCTTGTGCTGTGTAAAACTTGGATGAGCTCCCGGGACTTCCATCACTTTATCTCCAACTCGCATCATATTGAAAACATGTGATGGTGGTCTGCAGAGGAAAAACAAACAACATTCCTTGCTCCTCTCTTCTGAACATCCGACTACAATGCAGTCTCCGTGGAACATGAATCCACTAATATGTTTTAATTTTCACTGTGTCTAGTTCCTAATAAATCTAAAGATCCAGGCACTCCATGAAGATACTGAGACATTCTTTGTTTTTATTTGATGAATGGCTCAGACGTGTATGTTGATTATGATTTCCATGGAACGCCGCACCTATTACTCCTTGTTTTGTCGTTTGCTGTGATGATTAAAATAAATGGGGAGGTTGAGTGCATGCTGGCGAAGCAACAGTCTGCTGAAAGGACTGATGTTGTGCTCACTTGATAGTATCCACGCCAAACTGCTCATTCCCTGAAAGGAGATCATTTCCGGAAGTATGTACTTTGTGAGAAAATGCTTTCTTTTGTGTGTATCACTGAACTCGGGCTTTTTCATTGGATTCACTACTTTGTTTAATATCTGAGAAGAGTACCAGTCAGTGCTGGGGCCTGAAAGGATATTGAATTGATGGCCATTGAACAACTATATATCAAAGTGATAGTCAAGACAAGGAAATGACAACAATCCATTTCATTTCAAGTTTAACAGAATTACTGAGCTTGATGTTGCCCGTGCATTATTGCAGGACATAGAGGACTGTATAGCAACGGTTCAGTGGGCTCCTAATGTGAGTGTATGTTGCATGAATTATCAGTGGGAGGACGGCTGCGGTTTAGCTGAGCTGAAGAGATTCAGATTGAGATGTCCACTCACGCCTCACCGGTTTGATATTTCCATCATCGACAGCAAAGGAGACTCTGACAGTTGGGCTGCACAAAGCCAGCTGTTTTCATGGTTTGAAGCGCCCCGAACGTGCACACAAGTTGAAGGATTGGTAGGAGATTATTAACCAAAGTGACACCCAGAACACAGGCAGCCGCAGTTGGAACTCACTGGGTCTCTCTCGCTGTCCCCAGCTTCCTCACGCTCTCATTTTGGAGCTGAAGCAAACAGCTCCAGCATGTTTGTGTCAAAGGTTCCAAGTTGAAAAGTGTGGTAAGGTAGGAGGAACACTAAAAATGGATAAACACACATCTTAGGAAAAGCAAGGAACACGGTGGGATAATAAAGACATCACATGATTCAAGAATAAAAAGATTAATCAGATATTAGACCTGGGATTGGTCTGATAGACCGAAAGGACTTTATTAAATCATAACTCTGCTCATGTCTGGCCTCCATTTACAGTGCACTGCATATCACAACGGGCAAAACACTACCCATTACACTGTAGTTAGCTTATTATGACATTTTGGTAATAAAAAAACTATTTTAAAAAGTGTTGTTGTTTTGTCACTACTTCAACTCTGATGTGTTTGGAGTATAAATCTGTGTATGAATTTGTGCATGTGTTTACTAATAGTGGTGTAGTGGTGCCTGACCATTCACCCCTATGTTACAGGCAGAACTGTGAAGACCCTCATGAGACGTCAAAGCAAACACAAAGTTCTCTCTCCTTCACTTTGGTCTGTGGTGAAAAGCGAGACTTCTGAGTTTGTGCTGAGACTGCAGTCTGTTGCATGAAACGACTGAAGTGATTCTATGCTAAAGAGAGTTACGCCCCGTACTTCACCCATTTTTATCACCTACTCATCCCTCAGGAATTCTGGATGAACAAACATATACTTCATAGGTAACACATTCTCCATGAGGTGTAGCCACAAGGAAGGTGACCAGAGAGCCATTTTAACAACAGGAAGAGAAATAGTCTGTAAAAATGCAATAAACTACTTGTACAACTCAAATCCATTTCATGTAACCTCTTGGATGTTCACGTTATCCCAAAGTAAAGAAGCCTTTTTCTTTTTTTTCCGCATTCAGCATCACACCTATCAATCAAAAAACTATTAAAATATACTCCACTTCCATTGCAGATGATAAAATAAAAAGAAATTGCTTCTATTTCTGCAACATTTCGTTGTCTGCTGCCTGTAAGGCAAGTGCATTAATGGAACTCTTGACCATATACAAAAAGCAAGTTTCACTAAAATAATCAAACATTCCCCACATTATGGTTTTGAAATGGGGATGAGGATACAGACGAATACACCTGGATGTTGCTGACTGAGTAGTTTGATGTTTTGATATTGCTTTGCTGTTGTTAAAATAGTTCTCAGGTAAACTTTATTACGACTACCACCGGCTTCCACTCCGAAGCTCCTGATAATACAGATAAAAATATTTGGTGTTATTTGGGTTGTGACTACATCCACAATAAACAGGTGCAGGGCAGTTATGACACGCAAAATGTTTCTTGTACTTTATCTACACTCGAGCTTTTCTAAACATTCAAACCGTAAGGATGTTTGTGCTGCTCCATTCAATAGCTTTACAAATATGACTATATAAATATGCAGATTTTATAGTTAACACACTTCAAAATGAGCTGATGGGTAGCTTTGTGATCAAAGTGGCTTCCCAAACTAAAACAAAGCTCAAGTATTTGCTTTGCTTTATGAAATACAAATAAAATGAATAAAAAATTCTTATTAGTGGCCTGGACCCCAAAGGGTTACAGCTGTAATATCTATGGTTGCTGCACCGCCAAAAAAAAAAAAACAAAAACAAAAAATGATGCCAGCATGTTTTCTTACTTTATCTATCAAGGCACCAGCTCTCATCAGATATTTAATGATTTCTCTAACCTTCCTCTTCTATTTATTCAACTACTACTGGGTATTATTAGGTGTCAGTTGAATAATAGCTGATGTAAAGCAGCTGCTGCTTCATTGTTCCCAGGTCAAACTTGGGTCATTCCACTCTGTGATCTGAAAAATGTAACAATCTTCAGTGATGCCTCATACATGCATTAAAAAAAAGGTATTTGTTGCTCAGCATTCTTCTCAGGCCTGTGTACGGGAGTGAAAACACAATATCGTTTTGGAAGATGCTCACATTCATCTTTGAATGAGCCTCTCTACCTAACCTTCACTTTGAGGCACCTCACAGAAAAGAAAGAAAGGAGGAAAAAAGATCCCGAGGTTTAGGAAGAAATGAAACCCCCAGCGCTGCTCACTCATCTAAGAAACATTAAATGTACGGTTTGTTTACCCGCATGTGCACTTATGAATCCCAGGGGTGCTGCAACCTGTGTATAACTCACCCTTAGGGCCTTGGAGTATTTTTCACTATGAAATGAAATTTTATAGCATGCAAGATTAGCCGACACTAATGCAAGGTCAAAAATAATAGAATCAATAGGCAGGCCTGGCGATGTTAACATTTACAGAAAATAATGGGCTGAAAAACGCTGCTGAAAACAGAATGAAATGAGTCTCTGCAGAATTCTTATTGATGGCTTTTCATTATTTCTAATAATTTGACTTTCTTTTGTGTGCTGTTGCCAGGGGTATGGCCCTTGTTGTGCTGCGGATAATAAAGACATCACATGATTCAAGAATAAAAAGATTAATCAGATATTAGACCTGGGATTGGTCTGATAGACCGAAAGGACTTTATTAAATCATAACTCTGCTCATGTCTTTTGTCACTACTTGAACTCTGATGTGTTTGGAGTATAAATCTGTGTATGAATTTGTGCATGTGTTTACTAATAATCTGTAGTGGTGCCTGACCATTCACCCCTATGTTACAGGCAGAACTGTGAAGACCCTCGTGAGACGTCAAAGCAAACACAAAGTTCTCTCTCCTTCACTTTGGTCTGTGGTGAAAAGCGAGACTTCTGAGTTTGTGCTGAGACTGCAGTCTGTTGCGTGAAACGACTGAAGTGATTCTATGCTAAAGAGAGTTACGCCCCGTACTTCACCCATTTTTATCACCTACTCATCCCTCAGGAATTCTGGATGAACAAACATATACTTCATAGGTAACACATTCTCCATGAGGTGTAGCCACAAGGAAGGTGACCAGAGAGCCATTTTAACAACAGGAAGAGAAATAGTCTGTAAAAATGCAATAAACTACTTGTACAACTCAAATCCATTTCATGTAACCTCTTGGATGTTCACGTTATCCCAAAGTAAAGAAGCCTTTTTCTTTTTTTTCCGCATTCAGCATCACACCTATCAATCAAAAAACTATTAAAATATACTCCACTTCCATTGCAGATGATAAAATAAAAAGAAATTGCTTCTATTTCTGCAACATTTCGTTGTCTGCTGCCTGTAAGGCAAGTGCATTAATGGAACTCTTGACCATATACAAAAAGCAAGTTTCACTAAAATAATCAAACATTCCCCACATTATGGTTTTGAAATGGGGATGAGGATACAGACGAATACACCTGGATGTTGCTGACTGAGTAGTTTGATGTTTTGATATTGCTTTGCTGTTGTTAAAATAGTTCTCAGGTAAACTTTATTACGACTACCACCGGCTTCCACTCCGAAGCTCCTGATAATACAGATAAAAATATTTGGTGTTATTTGGGTTGTGACTACATCCACAATAAACAGGTGCAGGGCAGTTATGACACGCAAAATGTTTCTTGTACTTTATCTACACTAGAGCTTTTCTAAACATTCAAACCGTAAGGATGTTTGTGCTGCTCCATTCAATAGCTTTACAAATATGACTATATGAATATGCAGATTTTATAGTTAACACACTTCAAAATGAGCTGATGGGTAGCTTTGTGATCAAAGTGGCTTCCCAAACTAAAACAAAGCTCAAGTATTTGCTTTGCTTTATGAAATACAAATAAAATGAATAAAAAATTCTTATTAGTGGCCTGGACCCCAAAGGGTTACAGCTGTAATATCTATGGTTGCTGCACCGCCAAAACAAAAAAAACAAAAACAAAAAATGATGCCAGCATGTTTTCTTACTTTATCTATCAAGGCACCAGCTCTCATCAGATATTTAATGATTTCTCTAACCTTCCTCTTCTATTTATTCAACTACTACTGGGTATTATTAGGTGTCAGTTGAATAATAGCTGATGTAAAGCAGCTGCTGCTTCATTGTTCCCAGGTCAAACTTGGGTCATTCCACTCTGTGATCTGAAAAATGTAACAATCTTCAGTGATGCCTCATACATGCATTAAAAAAAAGGTATTTGTTGCTCAGCATTCTTCTCAGGCCTGTGTACGGGAGTGAAAACACAATATCGTTTTGGAAGATGCTCACATTCATCTTTGAATGAGCCTCTCTACCTAACCTTCACTTTGAGGCACCTCACAGAAAAGAAAGAAAGGAGGAAAAAAGATCCCGAGGTTTAGGAAGAAATGAAACCCCCAGCGCTGCTCACTCATCTAAGAAACATTAAATGTACGGTTTGTTTACCCGCATGTGCACTTATGAATCCCAGGGGTGCTGCAACCTGTGTATAACTCACCCTTAGGGCCTTGGAGTATTTTTCACTATGAAATGAAATTTTATAGCATGCAAGATTAGCCGACACTAATGCAAGGTCAAAAATAATAGAATCAATAGGCAGGCCTGGCGATGTTAACATTTACAGAAAATAATGGGCTGAAAAACGCTGCTGAAAACAGAATGAAATGAGTCTCTGCAGAATTCTTATTGATGGCTTTTCATTATTTCTAATAATTTGACTTTCTTTTGTGTGCTGTTGCCAGGGGTATGGCCCTTGTTGTGCTGCTAAGGTTTATCTCTGCATGCGCAGGTGTTTGTGTGTGTGTGCGCTTGCGTTCATGTAAGTGTGTAGGCGTGCGTTTGTGCTTTTATGTGCACACGCGCTTGTTTTATAGTATATAATAAACAGCTATTTTCTGCCAAAGTCTTTCAGCTGCTGATCAGATCTCCAACTGCAGTGCAGCAATGGAAGCTTGAAAGGTGAATCGCGGTGGATCGGCCAACTTTGTAGATTTGTGCCTCGTCTCAAATTCAGAAATGTTTCAAAATGCAGGATGTTTATTGCGTCTGACAACACTCGCTCTGACATCAGATGAAGTGTCCAAGATAAACCCAAACGAGTGTTCCCCGTGACCCCATGTTTTATAGCCTATTTGAGTATTTGCAGTATCTGCAGCTAATTCAAGTGTGATTACAGTGGGGTCTGAGATCCCTCTCCAATATAACCCCACTCAGTGCTATTGTCTTCCTCTCAGACTAATGAAAATAATGGTTATGAATGTTTTTGGTGCACTTTGATTGTCACATCAACTGTTTTTATTGCTGTCATTATGGTTTAACATCGCACTGTTAATTCTGTTAATTAAAAAGCTGATTGCTTTTGCCAGTCTGTGATCTCCATTTGGCGAGTCCATATGGTAGAGATTGCTTGTTGTAAATTTCAATGAAGTCTTATCAGAGCATCGCTATGTATAATCAAGCAGTACAAGTGCTTGAATTGCCTAGAAACCCCCATCATCCTCCCTTGCAACTCCTGTCCACAACTTCAGTGAAACTACCATCTTCTTTAAACAGCTTCCATTTGAAATCATTACAGAGATTACAGGGTCACTGTTTGTTAGCAAAGCGAGCACATTTAAATGCTCACAGTACAGTACACAGTATGTGATATAGATCAGAAACATTACAGTGTCTTAAATGACCACACTAAATGAAATACTGCAGTAATTTATTCAAGATACCAACTGACAGCTCACAGATTAAGGAAGCTAAAAGCAATGAGGTGTACTGTGGTGTACTTCACGCACCAAGTAGTAGCCAAGCTCCGTGGCAGTCATCAGTAACACTAACATATACAGCGGCTTCAGAAAGTATGCACAGCGTAGATTTCACTTTAAATGGACAGAACGACCATTTTCAGCCCTTTATTAAAAATCAAGAAATGAAATCTATCACTTTCATCTCCAAGAAAACCAAAGCAAACCTGACCATAGTGTCACAGCAAAAGGTCTGAACACTCACTTTGTCATTTTCCATCCATTATCTATACCACATATACCTGAATGGGGTCACTTGGGGCTGCAGCCAATCCCAGCTGACACTGGGTGAGAGGCGGGGTCCACCCTGGACAGGTCGCCAGTCTATCACAGAGCTGACATGTAGACAAACAACCACACACACCCACACTCACTTCTACGGGCAATTTAGAGTCGCCAGTCAACCTAAGCTGGATGTCTTTGGACTGTGGCAGGAAGCCGGAGTACCTGCGGAGAATCCATGCAGGCACAGGGAGAACATGCAGACTCCACACAAAAAGGTCAGCCTGGGGAACCTTCTTGCTTTGAGGTGACAGCGCTAACCACCACGCCACTGTGCCGCCTTTGTCATCATGTGTTACTGAATGTAGACTGCTGGGCTAAATGGCAGTTTTATCTCTCTAAAATAAAATCTATAAAAAAGCGTGCCAAAGGCGAAGCGCTCTGGATACTTTCTGAAACCACTGTTCATACTCCAACTTCACATGCATGTGTGCACTGTCTGTAAAAATCCTGTACACCCAACAGTTGTTCAGACCTCAGAGCCAATGACCTACTTCAGCTGGATTTTGTTTGTTGTCTTCTCTTTTGCTAAACTCAGTCTGAACACACACTCCCTAAAGGACAGGCTCAGTTTGTCCTGGGGTATCAAAATATAAATGTTCACTGTAAAGACAGGGGGCAGGGGGCAGGCAACAAATCAGCTGAGCCATGTTGTTAACGACTTTATGAAAGAATGAAACTAGAAATGCTGCTGATGTATTGTGTGGTGTTACCAGATCAGATGTAGAACTGGGACATGCTGTCGGCTGGATCAAAGCCTTGTTTCCTGGGTCTGTCCATAGAGCAGGTTTGTACACTGAGACGGGAATTAAAATGCCATAAATATGCCATCTCATGTATTTGAAATGCAAAATTCTGAATGTAAAACCCTGTCATCCAGCCTCACGGCCCACCGAACGGCTGTCCATGTTGCCGCCTCCTTGTTCTGACTACACACATCTATATTATAAACATCAGTTCTCATGATTCATAGAGCAAAGTAAAGCATTCTGAATGAGCCACATAGCGCTTGTCACTGCAGCTCTTTGAATCCTTAACAAAGCTTTTGCTAAATAACGTTCTGGTGCGTGTGGAACGCTCGTGTTTACAGAAGAGACGGGGGAGGGTGCGCTCACGGACGCGTCTGCTCCCATCATGCCTGCTCGGCAGCGGACGTCTATCAGTTCAGAAGTCGGCCTCTCACACAAGTCACCCATTCCTCATTTTCATTCCCCTTGACAGGCCCAGGCTCTGTCTCTTCTCAGCAGTATTTACAGCGGTGGAATCTGTTTATGTCACGCAGATGTAAATGTTTAGACTTGATGAACGCTGGCTGAGTTTTTACAGTCCGAAAAAGATGTGCACAGTTTTGAATGTGTGGAGATAGTTCAGCTTAATTTACTGTCATCACTGGGAATGTGAGATCTGTCTCTGACACTGGCTATTGGTTTTAAAGCCTGGTGCCAGGTTTAATGTTTAATAGTGGTCTGTTTGTAGCGCCCAAACTCAGCAGGGCCTTGTTAGGCTCTCATTTGCAAATGCCAGCTGATGTGGAATAAATTAGGCGGTTTATAGTTTGTTTTGTTTCTGATGTTGTTTTTATTTCAGACATGAATAACTTTTTTTTAAAGTACGCTTTTCTACAACCGCAAATCCCAAAATTCGATTCTGTAGAACTGACGTACAACAAAATGAACTGGTGGGTGATGTGTACATGTGTGTCTCAGTGGTTTAAATGTTTTCCATAAGTGAGCCTGATGGTGAACTGGGGCTCCTAGCTGATACTTTGTTGAAAGAGAAGAGGGCCGATAACACCTTTAGGCAGAGCACTGCAGTCTTAATGTGTTAAAGACATTGTCCTAAGCTCTTTTCAGGAGGCCAGCTATTCATCATTTAGGCGGCCGTTAGTTTTAATGAGTCTGTTATCATTCATTTTAGGGCATCCCACCTTTCCTTGACATGGATAGTATTTCTTTTTATATAGGACATAGGATTTATGTCTCCCTCTCCTCTGAGCCTCTCTTCCTCCCTCCCTCCCCTGGCTGTGAGCTGTCAGCTGGATGGCAGTCAGGAGAGGTGCTGTTGCACACTGCCCTCCACCACCCAGCACACCGGGGCTACAGCTCAAACTATAACCTGCCTTTGTGAGATGACTTGTACAATAGAAAACGTGCTCATAATACGTCCTCGTTCTTCTTTAAGCTCTTTAAAGACAGTGTGAAGGAAGGACAGTGTCAAAGTCAGTGCCTTAAACCTGGAAATCACTGACTCCAGACAGCGAGGAGACGCGACCTGCCTCACTGACGCTAACCACTGACCTTTCAGGGTTCAGAGCATTTCTGTAATAGCTGCTGCTGTTTTACATATCTATAAATTCAACACAATTCCAGTGGTGGAAGAAGTACTAAGATTGTTTACTTAAGTAGAAGTGTAAATACCACAGAGTAAGAATATTCTGTTCTAAGATAAAGTCATGCATTCAAAATGTTACTTAAGTAAAAGTATTAGCATCAAAATATACTGTACTTAAAGTACCAAAAGTAACAGTACTCATTATGTAAAATGACACAGTTCACATTGATTTACATCCTATTGTAACTGTAATTACTGATGTTTCATTGTATCATTTAATGCTGTAACGGTAAAGGCCAAGTTAATAACTACCTTATATACTTATAATCTGAAGTACTTTACATACTGCTGGGTAGCCTGTGAATTTTCTACCAAGAATCAATAAAGTCTGATGATTATACTGTATTTTTTTAATTGATTTAATTCTGAAAAGTAATTACTAACTAAATAAGCACAAAGTACAATATTTGTCTCTAGAATGTAGTGAAGTCAAAGTATTAAGTAGCAGAAAACAGAAATACTCAAGTAAAGTACAGATACCTTAAAATTGTACTTAAGTACAGTACTTGAGTAAATGTACTTAGTTACTGTCTATTTTTGCAAAATGCCAGCATTGTGTCACAACATGCATATTGAATGTAATTAAGTAGGTAGAAGTAATATTGGATATTCAGCTTCGCTGGGTGATGCTGCATAGCATTGTAGTGACTGTTTGCTGGCTGATTCTAGGGGCTTTTGTTTTGGTTGGCTTTGTTGCCACAGTGCTGTGTTGAACTCCTGCTGTGTCACGGGTTTTTTCTTGAAGTTGTTATTAATAATCATAATAATAATCACCTTTATTTGGCAAAGTATGTTACACACAAGGAATTTGTTTAGGAACCGAGGCAGCCATTTGCAGCGCCAACTCGACCAATGGCATCGGAGGCAACCTGGGGGTTCAGTGTCTCGGAGCCACTTTAGAGTCGAGCTCTCAGGAAGTGCGAAATTATTTCAGTGGCATGTTAATAATATAAAGTTCTAATAGCAGGAATTTAAAAAAACGGGTGCTGAATTTCAAGATTCGAACTTCCGACCCTCTGATTGGGCGACGACTGCTCTACCCACTGAACCACAGTCATCCCACACTAGCAAGTTTTCCTTCTAATTGTGTAGTCATGTCGCTTTGAGCATAATGTAAGTGTTAACTGTCTGGAGAAACGGTCATTTTCTGGAGCTAACTATTCTACTATTTAAACATTTTAATAGCACAAGCTCACACATTTAAATTAATAAGTATACAAGTTCCGAAACAGAAAAGAAATCGGTATGTTCATTAACAGTTCCAATAAACTTCTATTCAAGCAAGATGGCCTAGATGTCTAAAAGAAAAACTGCCTTGGACCGCTATAGAGCAGTGCTAATCTCCTACCAGTACTTCTCCTGTTGTGGTCGGCAAAGGTGGCGTTCTGATGATGTGTTGCCAGAGCTCACGTTGCCTTGTCTCAACTGATTCTGTCCACAAAATGTGATATCCTGTCTGTGTCATTTTGTTATGTTGTTGTCTTTGTACTGACAAAAGCACACTGAACTAACTTCATGAAAAACTGTGGGCAACTGGACCACGGGCCTGCACTGCAAAACAGTCGACCAAAAGGTCTGACATGCCAGAAATCCATCTGATCGTCCAGGAGCCAGATCAATAGTGGTTCGGGTGCCACAAGCCCGCTCACATGACACGTCAAACGACAACTGACCGGGCTGGAAGTTGGCCCAATTCTAAAATTAGCCAGGGGCGACTGATCTGGGGCTAAAACTGGGCCAAGTCTGTACAGTGTCTGCCCCGCTTTATACAATGTTTATTTGTTGTATTGAAATTCAGCACCCGTTTCTTTAAGTTCCTGCTATTAGAACTTTATATTATTTACATGCCATTGAAATAATTTTGCACCTCCTGAGAGCTCGATTCTAAAGTGGCTCCGAGATAAATGTGTTGCTGCAGTACACCCACTGTGTACACACATCTTGGTCATGCTAGTGTTGGACTTGTGTTTGTATTTTTACCTTACTAACTATTGGTCTGTGGTGCCTGTTCCCTGAAGAGTCAGTTTAGGCCATATGCAGAGCTGGCAACAAACTGCGATGGCAGGTGAAAGAATGTGCACTTGGCATCTTGCTCACTCTCTCAGATGCATACACACACAAACACACACTAAGGACACTGGCTCAACATTTCTTGCTATAACAGAAATGACCCGACAGGTTTTGCGCAGCAAGATGTTTTCTGCTCTACTACACTTCTGGGTGGTGGTTTCAGGATGTCCACTCAGCACCAACACTTTCTCAGTTCCTATGCATCATATGCCACGACTTTATGTTTCTGTGATAGCCTCAACAGATTTCATGTTTTCTTCTTCCCTCATACGAAAACATGCCTTAATCTGCCAGATGCTGCTTACAGTGAAGGCCTTAGATGTGAAGTGGGACAAAGTAACACACTGTTTCACTAGATAGGCAGGGCGCCCTTCATTGAAAGTTACTGCCAGGCAGCCGGGGGTAATACATCACAGCTTTTGTGAGGACAATGCTACGAAGCCGAATCCAAGTACAGATGCATCATAGTTGCACAGTGAGCATTCTGTTACAAATAATGTTGTCATCAATTTTCATCTTTTGTTTAAACATATTAGTCTTTTGGACAAGATAGGTCATATTTCAGCAGGTTGATAAATTTTCTTCCCTCTCCTCTTCACAGAATGTGCACTTAATTAATTACACAACCTTTAATTGGACAGATTATTCCTAATGGTGGTACAGTGCTAAATGTACAAACTCTGAGAGGGCTCACAAGTAATTACTTTAATGCCACTTTCTCGGCTAGCTGTAATCAGTATATTTCAAATAATTAGTATTTTTCATAGGGAAAGGTACAGATACTCTCAAGTAGACAAATTACATTTACATTTGTGTGTTGGAGTTTTTGCAGCTGATCCCTCATCTACTGCATCATTTCCATGTGCTGAGGCTGTACAGTGTTAAGAGGCGTATGATCAGCCCTTGATATTTTACGATATCTGGCAGTATTACCTCCTGTTTAATTACCTCAGTAATGGGCATTGATGTACATGATGGATTTTTACGGAAGCCCGCTTCTTAACTATCGGATGCGGAGACATAAATGATCATCACTGCCGCAGTGGTCTTAAGACATAAATTAATAATTGTGATAGGGGAAGCAGAATACAATTAGCAAATGCATCTGCGGTCAAACTAAAGAAGACAAACATGAGCACAAACATGCTTACATGCTGTCGTATCACTTAAAGTGCTGTGCTGATATCAACTACTCGTTCTATTTCATCTCATTCTTGAGGCAGGTTTAAACAAATAAACACCGGTTTGTTGACTCGAGCAATTCAGGCAAAAAAAGCTTTCTATATATTATCTTAACTAAAGACCACGTTACATCAAAGCACACAGTCTTAATTTACCTGTGTGAGCACTCCTACTCTGCACTGCTGCAGAGGTGGAACAATTTAGGGAGGAAAACAGGGAATGATGGAGCTGTTAAAACTTCTCAGCTTGACTCTGAGTTAAGGAGAGCGCGGCTGAACTAATGGCTGAGGCCTGGATGGAGGGTGCCCAGGCCTCAAAGTCATATAATTCAAGGCATGTACTGTACGTCAGCCTTGCGCTCATTACCATGACTGATCATACTGTCTAGCAGTATCCTGCCCGCCTGGCACCCAGGACCTGCAGGTGGTACTTTATCCAACATCCGCGTCGATTTTTCACAGAAAGATTTGCCTCTGCTGAGCAGTCCGAAATCACCGTTTGGCGAGGAACGCAGAGCAAAAACAATGCACTCAAATGAATAGTTGAACAACTGCATACAGCTTCTGTTTGTCCCAGGTAAAGATAAACCACAAAAACAATGCAGTTGTACTGGGGCACATCAATTTGTTCTTTTATTGTTAGAAGACTATTCTTTTTCAGAGGTAGTGGACAACATAATACCATGAAGTGTATCTGATGCATTTTTTATGAATGTTTTTGTAGTGAGTGGCCAACAAATGTCCAAAAATCCTGCGTCATGGGCCATCATTCTTCTTCCTTCTCCGGCATCGATGGATCTTGTTTTTAGTTTTCCTCTCGCTCTCCCCCTCTGTCTCTTGTCCTTCTCTTTTATTGCTTTGTACAGCAAAGCACCATTACTGATCCCTTCCAAAGCACAAACTAAAAATCTATCCCGTTGTCATTTGCTGCACCGTGCCATCTATCATCGGGGGTGCTTGGCAGCGTCTCCGTACGAGAGAGGAGGTGCTGGAACAGGAGGTAGAGTCAAGGACTTTCACGCGCAACAAAAAACTTGTCACAATTATTTATGGCTCTTGCTGGGACACATAATAGGACACATCAAACTGCTGTTTTTTTGTGTGATGAGCGCCCTCACATCGCTGGCTCCCTTGTCGAAGTGGGTCACAGGCATCTCTTGCCTTACACATACAATTTCCAAGACAATGGCGGAGCACTTGGGGAAGTGACAGTGACAAATACTGGAGCCCCCACGGAAAGCTGGGCAGGCTGTTACATGAGTGATTGCGCCAATAATCATGCGGAGTCGTCACGTGTCTGTGGAGCAGGAGGGAGATGGGCAGCAGGGGTGGCAGGGGGTGGGAAGAGACAGAACAAGAGAGGGGTAGAGAGAGAGAGAGAGTGCACGAGTGTGTGCGTGAACAAGACAGGGAGGAGCTGTGGGAGCAGCAGGCCTGTGTAGAGAAGTGGCTAACAGGTCCTGGCAAATCATTTTTTTATTTCCTTATCATCCATCTCCCACTTCCTCCCCTCAGATGAGTTGCTGCTAAATGACTGTCACTTTGGACGGTGCTGTGATATGTTCTGCTGTAGCACCCGTAATTGGGAGGGGGTCACCAGTGCCTGTTTCTCTATGTGACCTTTCTTAAACTCGGCCGCCCAGGGAATTGGGCAGAGCCTCAGATTAAATTACTTCTCCAGCGCCTCGGCCCTTCACCTTAAGTGCTGGCACTTGGCTCCAGTTCATGGGAAAGAAGCCCCTTGTTCTCGCTTCAGTGCTTCAGGCACCAAGCACAGACTTGCCCAGTTTGCCAGCCTGAGCTAACAGGAGAGAGAGCACCGGCCTGTGCCGCCTGACACTGTACCTACGGATACTGGATCATATTTAAGTACCTCTCGGTGGGACTTCCACAGCTTAACTGCAAGAAATGCTCAGTTCTTTAGCAGGATGCTGTAGGATGCAATGTAATATGCAGGCGAAAGTAATTTCTTTGTTTCTTCTGTTAGATTCTGCTGTTAGTAAACAACAACAAAGAGTTAAATGTGAAATCATCATCTTGCTGTCAACAGTGTACCCCCACCTCCTCCCTCCCGTCACCACTTAAAAAAATGGCACATTGACCTGACACAGCAATGTGAGGAGAGAGGCAGCTATTCACTGCTCTGTTAGATATGATATAATGAGACGCCACCACTCTGAAAGACTGACGGAAGAAAAACACCACCCAACTGTTCTCCAAACATTGTGGGGACATCTAAATAAAAATGTCACATTTTGGCTCGCTATCGTGCAAATTAATGGCATATCTGACTGTAAAATAGACATTATGTGAAATCAAATCATCTCTGAAGACATAAAAATGCTCTGATCAAGTGCTCGTCCTCCCCTTTGAGAGCCTTCAACAGCTCGACTACCTCCTAAATTACTTTGGGTGTCAACAGACAGCTATCTGCAATGAGGGCATGTTTTCCCACATAATGACAACTGATAGCTGGTGTCAGACAGGTTATGCTTTTCAATTTGTGCCTGGCAATAATAACAATTACAGCTCATGCAAGTCCTCATTACCTTACAGTATGAATTCATTTTGCTGTGTGTATATTTCCCAAAACACTCATCTGCACGACCATCATCTAAGACAGGCAGCAGGTAGGACAGCGGGGAATGAAAAGAAAAAGGTAAACTTTGTTGTAGTTGGCCTTTGACTTAGAGAAGAATCGGTTCAGCTAGACCAGCCCCTGGTTCACCATATTGTCCTGGTTTGATGTTCTGTTTACTAACGTAGAGTGTCTTTTCCACCGCCTGGTACCGGCTCAACTCGACTCTACTCACTTTTGGTAGGTGTAGATAGTCCACCCCCCACCCCCAGTGTAGCTGGTTGTTACAACGACGCCACATGACGACACCGTGAAGTCACTGGCCCATGCTGGTGACAGGACAGGCTCAAAGCTGTTATCATTCTCATCTTAGGACTGTTATTATGCCACTATTAAGTTTTCAGAAGTGAAAATAACCATCTTGTCTTTGAACATGTGGTCAATATATCCACGTCATGCCTGTTCAGAAATCTGTTTGCACATAATATACGTGTGTAAACTGAGCAGAGTTTGTCTTTTAACTTTTCAATCTGAAGTGTAAAAATGTCCATGTATAAATCATAGGAGTGAAACTATAATCGCCACAAAGGTTATCTGAAATTCAAGTTTTTTAATAGCAGAGTAACAGAGGTAACGAGTACAGAGATTACACTACTCGCTACTGAGTTTTGGCTGTCTGGTTATTTTCCATCGTCACAAATAGGCACATACTGTAAAATAAAGACCACTACGGCGAGCTAAAGCCCCATCCTGCCCCTCACCAACTGTGTGAGACTTGCTGAAGATTCAGCAGGTGCTGAAATAACAGGAGTTAAATGAAAAGTTGGAGTCTGTGCTACCGCAGTGTTGTGAATGTTGTCAATGGTCCACTCGCTAAGTGTTTCCAAAAATATGTCCAAAAAGTATTTGGTCTTCCTGGAAAAAAATGGACAATTATACACAATTTATATTTCCTTAAAAGAAAATTTAGAAGAATTCATATTTCACTTTCACTTGCACAAATTGGACACACATCTAGCGCTCTCACTGCGCATTTAAACACAACCCCTGACTGGGGGTGTTCATGAGAGATTCTAATAAATTTCTACTGGAACAAGATGGCGGCATCCTCAAAGCCGACCAGATTTCTGACATGCCAGAAATCCATCCGAACACTGAGGAGGTGGATCGATGGTTGTTCGGATGATTAATTGGGTGCCGGGACCCCACTCACGATGTAGGTCAGCACACAGCTGATGAGCCCAAAACTCTACCTGATCCTAAAATTAGTTGGGGGCGAATGAATCGGGCCTAAAATCAAGCTGAATCCCTACAGTACCTGTTTGGCTGACCAATAATCTCACTCTGGACCAGAACCTCTATGACTAGTGGATTCTCACTCTATGAACTCTTGTGGTCGTCCCTACTGGTAATACTGCCAACTCTACCTTAATGTACAAAAGTATAGCTAATGTTCTAAACTGGCAGACCAGCTGTAAAAGTGGGTCATTATAGCAACGGCACATCCATAAACAGTAAAAGATTGTTCAGTTAAGGGTCATTGCTTCTGTCACTGAGCTGCAGCCTCTCATTTTCTCTGCTTGGCATGCAGCCCTGCAAGTTGCTGCCCTCAGTCTGGAGACTGGCTCGGCGTATACAACCAACACAGACATGTCTGGGCTCCATTCAGGGCTCCCTGAGGCCCACCCACTCTGATTTGCTGCTTTCAGTCTATGACATGAGCTAGGGTACTGTCCGTCTGACAGGAATTTCCCTGAAAATGTAATTCCAGGAGAAAAATGAACCTGCTCTTTCCATCTTTCTATTGGTACTTCCAACCACTTCATCCTTCAAATATATACAACTTAGTACAGATGTCGTTCTTTCTCTCATGGCCATAGAGGAAAAGTCAGGGAACTACCGAAGTCAGTAGAATTCATCGTCTTCAGAGCTTGGATGTCTATACAAACATACTAATCCAACCAATAGTGTGTTGAGATATTTCAAACTGGACCAAAGTGGTGGGCCAACCAACCAACTGACAGACCAACATTGCTAACTATGGAGCCGTGCTGCTAGCATGGCGTCGAGGCTACCCAGCAGAAGCCAGCCTTTAAGTACCTGCTTGTGATACTCCACTCCTCCCTGAAAGAGAGATGCGACGTCGCTTTTCGAACATGAATGGGCCAGAGCTGGGGACATGGAGCCGAGCTGTTGCTGCTCTCTATGCCACCCTTCTGTCCACATGCTGTACGGTTCTGGGCCATTGGTTTTTATGATCAGTGTCAGCCCAGAGCAGGAGTAGGAAAAAAGATAGTGGTTCGATAAAAAGGTGCACTGACGCCTTTAACGCTGTGTGTATGATGTGACTGGGGGTCAGTGTCAGTCGGTGAAACAAGTCTTCAAAAGCAGTAATACATGTTTTTGGAAACAATCTAAAATGATTAGGAACCTTCTGAAGTAAATGCTTGAAGTGGTCAGTGCTGCATTTTTGAGGGGATTTAACATCTTTCTCCAACTTATTTCTTAATTCTAGTCAACATTTTTGTGGAGGGATTGCATTTCACTGACATCCATGTGTGTGTCTGCTCCTTCTAAGCACCATCCATGTGTGGCCAGGGTCGCACTTGACAATGATGCGGAGTGATGCTCCCCTCAAAAGCAGAGAGAGCAGGGATCTGTGATGAATCACATCCTATGGAGGGAAAATGTGTTAAATAGTACTTGGACACTGCAGCATGATAATTTTCTATCACAGCAGCCTATAAGTATCTGACAAACCCTATGCTGACTCGGCAGTCTGTTACAAAATGGCAGGCGTGCCCTTTTATCTCGGTACATGTTTCACGGCAATTGGACAATCAGCCACTGCAGTGAAAATCCATAGTATTGATCGGCCTGTATCTTCTCTATAATTCTCCAGCAGGAAATCCCTGATGACAAATTATATCTGCACCAGTTTTTGATTGGTGCTTTGATGTAAGTGATCTCCAAGGGCAGACTGAGGAACTGGTTGAGGCTTTATTAACTGAGTCTAACCTCGCCCTTCCTCGTCTCGCACCTGTGCAAAGCCAGACCTTCTCTCAAAGGGTCAGACTGCGGGCGGCTTCAAGACCGCTTCAGCGATTCTGAATTTACAGCTGCACGTACAGGCCGCCCAGCATCATTACAGACAGCAACGCAGTCGGACTGTTCGGAGGGATAGCTGGCTGTGAAGGTGACTGTCTGCCTCAGGAGTCTAGACTTGAGGAACGCACATACACACAGTGATATGCCAATACGAGCATGGCATAGTAAATCTTGCATCAGATTTTACACAACTTTTTCCTGTTTATTTCCAGATCAGAGGAAAGCTACCGCTGCATTTCATTACAATTTACAACATGGAGACTGTTTTTTGTTTTTTTTACAAGTCTATCCGCAGCCTTTTATTATTCCTTTGTGCCACCGTGTTAAACTTTCAATTTACTGTCAGTGTAAGCGGCCATTTCATTCAGGCAGGTCTGCGCTGTTTTCCCTGCATCTCCCATAATGGTGCTGCTACAGTGAAGCTAGCCATCTCCTCCAATCTGCTGTTTATGAATGTAAAGCAAAGAGGTGGAACAGGCAGCACGAAACAAATTAAATGTGATAGTGTTCTCTACTGATTCTAAACAAATACACATGCTCTTTCTCACTCTCTGCTTTCAGCACTTGATGTGTATAACGAGCCTTATCATTATGCACTATGTACTAGAGGCTTTTTTCCTCAGTTGATAACCCTGACCACAACGCACTACTCAACACACTGGAGTGCACACATCAAGAGGCCTCTTCTAATCCTGCCAGGGTGCTTAGCAGGCATCAAAACTGGCGCAGAACTTTTCTGAAATCCACTGTCATAAATCCAATGATTTTTGAACGGAGAAGGGGGGAGAGAGAGAGAGAAA